>NC_068987.1:108392601-108394296 GCF_001194135.2 Octopus bimaculoides
ATATATATATATATATATACACACACATAAATAGAGAAGGGTGACAGGGGGATTGAGATACACAATTTAAGCGTAATAACCGCCCCCAGCGTCCACTACGACCTGAAGACGGCTCCGGAATCTGGCATATATATTCCTCATTGTGCCTCTTGGAAGGATCTTCACACACCTTCTTGATCTTGGTCATAAGGTCGGGCATGATGCTTCAGATAGAGCAGTTGGTGACTTGTGCAGCCGTGTCCTACACATACGATTACAACCACTGCAATTATCAAGCCAGAAATTGGGGCTGCTGTCGTCGTAGAAATTCTGACAACCACTTCTGACTCTTTCTAGGGTTATGACAAGGATCTGAATCCTGCTGCCTCACATATGACCTTCTAGCTGCAACCCTCTCCAGTAAAGGCTTGACTAGAAGCTCCGGCAGTCTGCATAGCTATCTGAATTGAGCCTAAGGCCTTGTCTTGCAGTTGTTCGATGAAATGCTACAGAACGCCTCCTGTATCCTTTTTCGCTGACCACAGCTTCGTAGTCCGTTGCATTACGTAACAACTACGAGGAAGATTATTTTGTTCGGTTACATCTTCGGCAATGGATGGGGAAACTATCGGTTCGTGCGACCGAGTCGTCCACTAGTACTTGTATCATAAACGATGAATTTATCCTGAATTTGTATGTCAAGAAGCGTATCTTTATATAACTTCTATCATTTCTCTTCTATAAAGGTTTTCTAACATATTCAAAAGCCCACATATCTTACTGGGAAAAGGAAGGACCCGAATGCTTTTCAACATTGGACAAAGCTATTTTAGTGAAGGTAGCTAGTCAATTACGTTGACCTCAGTACCTAAATATTTTATCGACCCTGAAAGGATGAGATGCAGATTTGGCACTGGAAAAGGATTTGATCTCAGAACGTAAAGACCTAGAAGAAACGCCTCTAAACATTTTGCACGGCACTCTAACGATATTGACGTCCACCGTTTTGAGAAAAGCAATAATATGAAGGCAATAATTATGACAGGAATTAAAAATCAATTAGAAAATAAACCAAATAATTATCAGGGACTTTGGGACTGTAGAAACTCAACTAGGCAGACCTCTATCACAGTATATGATTCCCATCCAGACATGAAGCTTTAAACAAGAAGCAATAATTTACGATCAAAAAAATCTTACAAAATAAGCTAAACGGTTTTAATGGCGGATGTTATCTGACTGAAAAATAAGTAAGTCGAATTGTCTCTGTTGCTATGCTCAGAATATTGTCACACCTACAGAATCGTCAAATAATAGTTGTATTTTTGTTTTGTTTCCTTAAACATTATCATTTATTTAATTGGTGCTTCCATATCTTTGACTTTTCGTATTTTTTATTGTATTTTGTTGGTATTTTATGACATTTTGCTGGGTTTTTTTTGTAAATGCTGTTCCTATATTTGTTCGTTTACCGCTGAAATCTTTTTAATATTTTTTTTTTATTATTATATGCATACATGCGTCTATCACGCCTTATAACCAATTCTACTTATACTGTATTCGTCTCCTTTTAAATTTTTACTTTGGATTTCTCTTGTTTTTTTCTCTTTCACTGTTTCCCGTATTTTTATTTACTTTCGATCAAATATTTTTAGCCACATAAATCGGTAGAGGAGAAAGACATTGATGATACTGTTCATGATGTCGGCAACAACG
>NC_068987.1:108394808-108395551 GCF_001194135.2 Octopus bimaculoides
AAAAAAAGACACCATAACATTATGTAATGACGATTATGTTAATAATAATAATAATAATAATAATAATAATAATAATAATAATAATAATAATAATAATAATAATAATAATAATAGCAATAATAATAATGATAATAATAATCATAATCATAATCGTAATAATAATAATAATAATAATAATAATAATAATAATAATAATAATAATAATAATAATAATAATAATAACGATGATGATGATGATACGACGATCATGCTAATAATAATAATAATAATACGAGAGATCTCAGTTTGATACGATCGACTTTCTGAATATCAAAATATCAGTTGTCGTGATAAGATATACTGTGTAAGTATATTTCTGAGTGTGTGTGTGTGTGTGTGTGTGTGTGTCTATGTCTGTGTGTGTGTGCGTGTGTATATATATATATATATACATATATATATATACAGAAACAGAGAGGAGTATAAGAAATATTTCTTTTTGTTTGTTCTGATATAAAATATCCATGCCGTGTCAAATAAAGCATTTCAACTTCATACACACACACACATACTACACACACATATATCTATCTATCTATCTATATATATATATATATACGTGTGTATGTAAGAATATCTATATACTCACATGCATGTATAAAGGCATACATATACATATATAAATGTATCTATGTTTTGTATGTATATGTGTATGTGTGTATATATATATATATATATATATATATATATATATATATATATAT
>NC_068987.1:108396595-108397275 GCF_001194135.2 Octopus bimaculoides
TATATATATATATATATATATATATGCTCACAAGTCGGTACGTACAACATATGATGGGTATATATACTTGCCAATATTTTCTGCTATGTATATGGTGCATTGAATTACGTGCAAAATTCCTTCAACTGTCTGTGCTTATTACACAGACAGTTTCCTATTTGCGGCAAGACGAATTGTGCAACTATATATCTTCCATTCGCATATAGAGTTCAATTGACAGGCAGCATTTCCGCTAAGTTATATAATATGTAATGCAATATCGAACAATGTCGAGCAAGAACTTGAAGTCACATAACTTATTATGGAGCATTAGGTTTTAATAAGCCGCAAACATGATTTGACTCTACAGCAAGCTAATGCTAAAACAAAATTAAAAAAACCATTCTAAACTATAATTGTTTTGGTTGCAATCTCACGAAATTAGTCGTATAATGGATTTACGTATTTATGTCAAAGATATATATTTATGCCACAGTGAAATTTTATACGCGGTAGATTTTATATAAATAAAATTATATAAGCAATTGCATTAGTTTGCATGCCTTCGAATTTCATATGTACTTAAAGCAACAAGTTTTATCGTTAAACATTTGTTATATGTGTGTTTGTGTGTGCGTGTGATTGTCTGGGTGTGTGCGTGTGTGTTTGTACGTATGTGTTTGTATGCAATTATATGTCTA
>NC_068987.1:108397840-108398519 GCF_001194135.2 Octopus bimaculoides
TATATATATATATATATATATATATATATATATATTGCATAATATTCATAATATTGTTTTAGATATTTTTCTTGCTAATAATTGAAGCTGTTATACAGCAGCTTTATTGTTAGAAACTGTAAACGGAACTCTAGAAAATTTCGACTGAAATAACTATTTCACGAATGTATAATCAAAATTTGGCAGTCCATAAGGTTTTATAGTTAATATTGATTCGTACCAGATTAATACAAACCCCTGCTGTAAACTTTAATAAAAACTCAGTAATGTTATTAGGAAATATCATTAAATTCATACCTTACAAACAAATTTTTAATAAGTCGACTCCTCAGTACAATATTCCAGCAAGTAACGGATACATTGCACGCCAACGCACCCACTTCTGATCCTAAAAAGACGACCTGTATATAGAAAAAATATGTTCGTGTGTGTGTGTGTGGTATATGCCATGATTAGCTATTTTTTTCCAAATAATACCGGTTGAGGAAATCGGCTGAAATGGATCTATAACACAGTATTATATAAATATTACAGTGTAAATGTGTGCGTGTGTGTGTGTGTGTGTACATATATATACTTATACACAGACACACAGACACACACGCATACACATACACACACACAAATATCTGTATATATATATATATATATATATATATATATATATATATATATATAT
>NC_068987.1:108398982-108400157 GCF_001194135.2 Octopus bimaculoides
CTTCAAGGATCTTTTTCTTCTTTTTTTTCTGTCTTCTTTTAGTTGATCATATTGAACCCAGAACTTATTTCAGTTCCGTACTTTTTTTTTTTCATCGATATCTATTAATCGAATGAGTGAGTTATCTTGCAGCGTAAATAGACCAAAACACGACACACCGAATCGGCAGTGTACAGGCAGAAATCTACACACCCACAAACGCACACACGCACGCGCACGTACATCAACGCACACACGTACGCACACACAAACACACACACACTCACACACATATACACACACAAGCACGCTCACAGACACACACACACGTAACAGCCTCATTTTTCAGGTGTCACACTGTAGCCTTTAAATAAAGGAAGACACATTTAATAATATAGTCCAGTACCCACTGTACCAGCCAAATATTCGTGTGATATTCCCTGTCGGAACTATTTTCTTAAATTTTTTTTTGAAAATATTAATTAATATGATTTTGTCATAAAATATTTTTGAGGTTTGTGTTCATGGATGCAGTGCAGCTTTGGCATGACTTAGTTTCCTGCAAACACTGCTTAGGGTCAAAGTATTAAGGTGGGACGGAGGGATCCTTTAAGATCAAGCTAAATAACCACATTTAGGATTCCCAAAAGGCACAACGTCTCAACGTTAACCAGCTTTGTATGGTGCTAAAAAGAATAAGGGAACGCAATACAAAACTAATTAGAATCTGCTGGAAGCGAGAGGGCAGTATCTCAACGGAAGCAGACGGTATGAACGTTCGTAAAAAACACATGATCGCGGTGTCTTCTCGAATTCAAAGAGTAAAATTTTTGGCCGATGCCCCCATGACAGAAATTTATTTGGAAACGTGATCTTGTACGTTTGTGGATTAGAGAAAGAGAAAATGTTAACAAACTGACCCATTTTGGATACAGCTAGAAACGTTTGTCAAGAGATAACTTTTTCTTTCTCAGGATGAAATTTTTACGGTTTTCAAAATGACCAAGTCAGCATGTTTACCTGCATCAGTGATGGGGCTACGTGCTCTCGGCCTGCAGGTCTGAGGAATCGCTTATAAAGCTAAATGCAATAGCAGAGTTAAAGGCAATAGTAATTTTGGTAACTTTCTAACCGGTCATGTACCATATCCAAAGACACAACTCGACTTATATATACGTATATATATATATATATAT
>NC_068987.1:108400994-108405940 GCF_001194135.2 Octopus bimaculoides
CTTTCAAAATACAAAGACCTGGAAATAGAGATAACTCGAATGTGGAATCTAAAAACACAAACAATTCCTATCATAGTAGGTGCCTTAGGTATAATAAAAAAATATTCACACAAATACATAACAAAAATACCAGGACTTACAAATATATGTAACATACAGAAAATTGCACTACTGGGTACTGCACACATTCTACGCAAAACACTTTCAATACAGTAAACATAAAAGCACCACAGCAAACCACAGCACATACCCAAGGCGCACAGAGCTGCGCTCGGTAGTGAAGTGAAAGCACGTTATAAAAATAAAACTACTGAACAATAATAATAATAATAATAATAATAAATGGAGCAAAACGCATATTAATAAAAGTTCCTTTAATGCCTACACATGTTTCAAAATATATGAGAGCACTTCTACAGAGAAGTAAGAGCTGCTGGAATTCCACATATATTCATCTTCAGGGTATCAACAAATAAATATATAAAAGCAAGACAAATACGAAATGATGAGGTAACTTACGAGCTAAGATGTTACATGGTCAGTAACATGGACTGACCATGTAACATCTTAGCTCGTAAGTTACCTCATCATTTCGTATTTGTCTTGCTTTTATATGTTAATTTATGAATTCCCTGAAGAGGAATATATGAGGAATTCCAGCAGCTCTTACTTCTTTGTGGAAGAGCTCTCATATATTTTGAAACATGTGTAGGAATTAAAGGAACTTTTATTTATATGCGTTTCGCTCCATTTATTATTATTATTCATATCTTCTCAAAATGCATCACTTTAACTTGGTATCTCTACCTGTAAAACGGCTGTGATATATTGGTTTCTAGTGTAATTTTGCTACCTCTGGTAACTATTAACATATTTACATTATCAAAGGTTTTTTTTAAACTGAGATAATACTAATATATACATAAGCTAAGATATATATATATATATAAAGTAAAGACTACTGGCAAACATAATGTAGCTGTCCTGGAACGGACGATTGTTACTGTCGTTTAGCCCCAGGAAACATCGATTCCAGCTGGCGCTAAGCAACAGTGACAATCGACCATTCCAGGACTTTCACATTATGTTGGCGAGTAGTCTTTACATTAAAACGTAGTCAGAGAATATCTCTGTTTGTGAGATTGAGAAATAATAATGTTTCTATTTATATATATGCATGTGTGTGTGTGTGTGTGTGTGTGTGTGTGTGTGTGTGTCTGTGTGTATAGGTGCAGGAGTGACTGTGTGGTAAGTAGTTTGCTTACCAACCACATGATTCCGGGGCCAGTCCCATTGCGTGTCACCTTGGGCAAGTGTCTTCTACGATAGCCTCGGGCCGACCAAAGCTTTGTGAGTGGATTTGATACACGGAAACTGAAGGAAACCGTCGTATGTATGTGTGTGTATGTGTGTGTCTATGTGTCTCTGTTTGTCCTCCACCATCACTTCACAACTGATGTTGGTATCTTTACGTTCCGTAACTTAGCAGTTCGGCATACGAGACCGATAGGATAAGTACTAGGCTTACAAAGAATAAGTCCTGGGGTCGATTTGCTCGACAAAAGGCGGTGCTCCAGCATGACCGCAGTCAAATGACTGAAACAAATAAAAGAATAAAAGAACATATATACACACACACACATACACACTCACGCATATATGTATCTATGTACGTGTTTGTGTGTGTGCATGCTTTTCTGTGCGTGTATGCATGTATGCGTGTGTGTGTGTGTGTGTGTGTGCATGCGTTTGTGTGATTGTGCGTATGTGAGTCTGCGTGTATGCGCGTGTGTATGTGTGAGCGTGCGCATGTTATGATAACTGATGGAACGGGTTATACAGTATCCCCGCTTCATTAGAATCAATTCGTGATCTCTAGGGTAATGTGGATGCTGAATAATGCATTGAATTGGATGTTGTTGCTATTTCTAATTAGGCAGATGACATAAATTGCGTCACTAGAATAACAGTCATCGTATTGTTGTTTAGCCCTTGGCTAGCTTTCGTTTACCAAATCTATGATTAAGCTTGTTCCAACAGTCGTCGGCCTTTTTTTTTTTTATATTTTCAACGTCGTTGACAAATGTGTTCCATCATTCTTTAATTTGATAGAACATGATTTACGCATGATTCTTCTGTTAGCTCTTCAACAGCATGAGACTCTGTAGAGAAGGCTCTTTCATTTCAAAAAATTGTCTGACATATTGACATTCACCATAATTGTCACCGACCTCGAGCCTCCCCGTAATAAGATCGAACTATTAACTCTTGCGAACGTCTGTTAATTTTAAAACGCAATCGTCGTTGAGTCGCTTCATATCGAGTCTGTGTTTTGTTCTTGATGATGTTTTTTCTATTATTTTATAAGTGAGTATGTTTAGTCATATTAACTCAGAGGGAGTGTTAGGGCCCACAGCCTTTTACAATCACTTATAGCAATTGTCAAATGCGAAATGTAAAAATCATTGATGAGGTTCTGCGTTAGCAATAACGATGTTACACTCAGTGACATTTGTAAATATGTAAATATGTCTGGTTAATGTAGGCTGTAGAAAAAACATCTCATATCTGATATAGGACATATTAGCTAATGGTCGACGGAAATAAAAAAAAACAACGGTAAATAGAAGGCGTAGGTGTGGCTGTGTGGTAAGAAGCTTGGTTCCCAACTACATGGTTCATGGTTCCGGTTTCAGTGTCACTGCGTGGCACCTTGGGTAAGTGTCTTCTTCTATAGCCTCGGGCTGACTAAAGCATTATGAGTGGATTTGGTAGATGGATACTGATAAAGGCCCGACAAGAATATATGTGTGTGTGTCTCTGTGTGCGTGTATATGTGTGTGTGTCTGTGCTTGTGTGTGAGTGCGCGTCTTTCTGTCTGTTTGCCCCTACTTGTCCCCTACCACCGCTGGACAACCGGTGTTTCTGAAAAGCGGTTCGGCAAAAGATCCGATAGAATAAGTACTTGGATTAAAAACATCATCAGTCCTGGGATCGACTTTTTCTACTAAACACTCTTCAAGACGGTGTCCCAGCATGGGTGCAGTGAAATGACTGAAAGAACTAAGAGAAGTAAAAGAAGATTAAAACTTCTGGACAGGAAGTTGATGAGGAAAGAGTCGCGGTAAACATGTTCCTTCCGAAAGGGGATTATCAACAAGATCCTTTCAGAAAATAATTAGCTGAACAATACTGATCACTTATGACGAAATGGACCTTTAACAGTCACAACGTCCGTTTCAGGCTGACGACTGCTTAGGTATGACTTTAATCTTTTCGTCTTATACTCTTTTCGTCTCCTTCTTTGTTAACAAGCTGTTTTATTTTTTCATTGTTTCTTTTCATTATTTTCAGTCATTTGACTGCAGCCGTGCTGATGCACTCTGGTGAAGGGTTTTTGTCGGACAAATCAACCCCGCTCTCTTTTTAAAGTCGGGTACTTATTCTATCAGTCTCTTTTAGCGAACCACCAAATTACGGGGACGTAAACACTCCAACATCGGCTTTCAAGAGGTGGTGGGTGACAAACACAGATCCAAAGACACATATACACACACACACACACACACACACACACACACATACACACGTATGCGACAGATTTCTTTCAGTTTTTCTCTGCCAAGTCCACTCACAAGCTTTGGTCGACCCGAGGCTATAGTGGTGGAAGACACTTGCCCAATGTATAACGCAGTGGGACTGAACCCGGAACTGTGTGGTTGAGAAGCAAGTTTCTTACCACACGGTCACGCTTGCGCTTATGCAGTTTATTCATTCTATAATTGAGGCAAATATAGTCTAAATCTGAATGGAAATATGCGACATGATTGATTTTTTACTTGTACCTGTAATTAAATGGTTTCTAATAAAATGTATTAGGAAACCAATCTATCTTCACTGCAGATTACGATTAGTATGAGAAAAATTGAAACTACAACCTTCTGTTTTCTCACAAGTTGCTTTATCAGAACTCATTTAGTACAAGCGTGAGCTGCCATAGTTTCTCTTTTAATTTCCTCTCGAGATTTCCGTTTATTTATCGATGCCAATAACCTTTAGTATTATCAACACGTCTCCGCCATATTAACTTACATTAGGGAAGCCTCGTTATGAAAATTATATAAATAAAAGTTGGCAAAACGAAGTCATAAAAGTGCGTCAATACACACAACATACATCTGCATATTTAGCTGCCAACAGAGAATTCAAAGCAGACTTTAATAATGTATTTTTTATGAGATTTTTTCCCCTCTTTTTCATATTTTTCTTCCTTTGATCACTATTATATTTTCTTTCTCATTTTCCTCCTTTATTATTTTTTTTTTTCTTTTTCAATGGTGAAAAAGAACAATATTTTCACTTCTAGCAATGTCTTTAGCTCCGATGATTGGCATATTTCTGAAAATAACACATAATTATCCGAGTGTTTGTTATGTTACCATATTTCTAATCAGTTAGACGAATCAAATGATGCTCAGAGGAAATTCTCAAATGCAACAAATAAAATTAACATTTATTTCCCGATATTTTTTTTCCTTTTTAGCTTGTGTTCTCTTCTTTTTACTTTGTGCTGCTTTTATATTTATTTTATTTTCTTTATTCTTTTGTTTCTTTGTGTTTTTTTAATGTCTGTTGTTCTCCTTTTTTTTTTCAGAATAAAAAACAGGTTATTTAAAATATCGATTCAAAACATTATGTCAAGAAGTGTGTAAGTACATAGATACATACATACATGCATACATTCACACATACACACACACACACACACACATATATATATATATATAGGTAAATATGCATATACATATATATGTATATATATATATATATACATAAATATATATACACACGTATATGTACACACGTGTGTATACGTATATATATATACATATATATCATATATATATTATATATATATGTAATATATATATATATATATATATATA
>NC_068987.1:108406989-108412339 GCF_001194135.2 Octopus bimaculoides
ATATATATATATACATAAATATATATACACATACATACATATGTGTGTGTCTTTGCACACGTGTACTTGTATGTATTTAATGACATCTCATTTTCCTAATATTATTATTCTTATTATTAATTTCATTTTTCTAATGCGTGCAATGTTAATAAATTGTTTTCTTTTATATTATATTTTTAAAAAAACACTTTTTTATTATTATTTGAGGTCATCGAAATACTATAGTTTTTGACGATGTTAAGAAGCGTTTTAACATAATTATACAAAGTGTTTCAAAATTTAGCAGACGTTATGGCTATTGTTAAAATAGTGTAGTGAACTAGTGACAATCTTCTATGGAAAATATAGACCTTCATAACGAGTTTGTAATGAGGTTACTACTGTCATGCCTCTCTTTATAATCATAGGCTTTATTGTTTAACGCTGTTATTATATCATCCATTGCCTCTTTAGAACTTTCTATTGAATATTCATTATATGCATGCATACATATATGTATAGATGTATACTTGTATACATCTTTCTGTATATGTTCGTCGGTTTGTGTGTCTGTGTACGTGCTCTTATGCGCTGATATGTTTATGTGTCTGTCTGTGTATGTGCGGCTACCTGTGTGTGTATGTGTCTGTATATCTGTGTGTATAGGAGTGTCTATGAGTGCTTTTTGTCGTATTTGCGTTTTATATGATTGCGTAATTCTACTCATAAACTCTTTCTCTGTGTATATGGATCATAAACGGTTCACAGAGTAAGAAAGAAAAATCGAAAAATAATGAATTTAGTTACGGTTGGTATATTATTTCCAAGAAACCAGTGAAGGAGTCTCTCTACAAGGTTGATTCACATTCTATATAAAGCAGCCAAACCTAAATCCAAATTAAATACTTACTACCTTTAAAGGAAACAAGGAGACAACTATTATTTTTTTTTATCTTAGACACACTATGTCTGAAAATAATGTGTTGGTCCAATTAGGTGTGACTTTCACCTTAGGAATAATCAGGTTTGAACTCAGTGCTTTTCTGTGGTTAAATAAAAAGAGCAATGAAACAGCAGCAGCAGCAGCAGCAAACAACAGCAGCATCAACAACAACAATAATAATTCTGGGGAGAAGGTCTTGATGCATATGTTGGGTTGCCATCCTAAAAACGAAATCTTCGGTTGATAATGCATCTGGCTTCTATGTGGTTGCTCAACATGTTAAAAATAGTAGCGACATCTACCTCATTTCAGAGCCGCTCACTCTCTTCACACACACACAAACATACACTCACACACATATTCACGCACACTCACACACATACACACATACACACACGCTATCTCGCTCTCTCACACAAACACAAACACACACTCAGAAACACACATACAAACACACACAAACACACACAGACTATTGATTCGGCATAGCGATACGAATAATTATTTGTTCGTGGAGATACTCAAATGTAAGCGGAAATATTCTCTGTGGGACAAGCCGTTGTAGTTCAGGCTACGCCGCTAGAATCCACTTGATGCGAACCTCAGGTATCAGTCTGCCGACCTGCGTCATCCTGTTAAGCCGTACTTTCACGTGGTGCATCTTTGTCTTGCAGTGCTTCTCTCCTGTTCGAAGAAAATGTCTAGTTAACAGGTTCACCAGGAGAAGCAAATTCTGTGTGGGCAATTTCTTTCACATCGATTAAATAAATCAGCATCGTCTTAACATAGGACTTCACCTGACGCGCTTTTGTGGGGCATGGTGACATCCAATGCTTTTTTGGGGGTGTGGTGACATCCATTTACTTGATTGCTGCTTTGTTTCCAGGTCGTAGCCGTAGCACCAACTTTCGTCCTTTGAAAAACGTCCGGATCAGCTTCCAACTATTCTTTCTGTTCACGGCACACATTTAGTCGTGACTGCTTTTGACCTTCCGTGAGCAATCGAGGCACAAGTTTTGCTGCAATTGTTTTCCTCCTCAATTCCTCGCCAAAAATTCGTTGACAGGATCTCTAGAAAACAAACACAACTCATACCAACAAGTTTGTCAATTGTTCAGTGACGATCCTTCAAGATGAGTTCACGAATTTTCATGACGTTCTCATTAGTTCGGGAGATCGACGTTCGCCCTAAACGAGGCTGGTCTTCAAGCAACAAGTAACCATTCCTATTGTTCAGTGTCCGGAGATATCTGAAATGTGGGCTTATGCTGAACACCTGTTGTACGGCGAAGGAAGAGTACAGCTGTCGACTGAGTCAATTATAAAAATTGACCCACCGGGAGTTTTAACAAACGAAAGTAAGAATTGTTTTCTCACGGTTGTAGCAATAGCGAAAGAGGCAGTATGGAAGACGTGGATAAAAGGAATTAAGACAGGCAACTTTATCTCTGGCCACAATTTACGTTCATTTTTTGCTTTTCATATGAAAAGGAAAGTGTTGCTGGAGAAGAGATGTCTGTCGGAGTGTACGTTCCAAAAGAGATGGAAGCATGTTGCACGAGTGTTGTGCGTGCAAGGAACCGTGTGAATAGTCAGAAAAAAAAAGGAAAAAAAAAGGTGCCAGCGATAGATTGGGGCTTGTGGGGTCGGAGCGTGGCCTGATCATCGCTTCATTTGTGTTGTCTAACGTACTGTTAATATCATTCGATTTTTTATAGTTTATATAATTTTTAAAGTCATATTTTATGTAAACCATTCGCATTACTGATCCCAATCAGTTGTTTTGTACCATTCTATGTTTGGCCCCCTGTGGGCAATAAAGAAATTGGTATTTCGTCTGTCTTTATGTTCTGAGTTCAAATTCCGCCGAGGTCGACTTTGCCTTTCTGGGTCGATAAATTAAGTACCAGTTGCGCACTGGGGCCGTATACTTGCAGCAGAAGGAGACTTTGCAAAGGGACTAAATGTGTCGCGTATTTGTGTTAAACAAGATGACTCATTAACTTTGCCACTTGAGCAGACTATGGTAGGAATTGAACTCCGAACGAAATTAACAGAAATTAATACCGCAAGACATCCTCTTCGAATAGGCGCATTGGTTTATCAAAAGGATGAGAAGTAGATTTGCACTCGGCGGCATCTGTGAATTCAGATTCGAAGCAAATAATGCGAAATCTTCTATACAACGCTTTCGCGATCGTGTTTATTTGCCGCTTGTAGTTGTACATTAAGTAAACCTGTTAGAAGTAGTAGCTAAGTCTTGACTAAATTACAACTACAATCTCTGCAAACGACACTTTTGATATTGTAGTACTTAAGAAATGGCATAAACACCACATTAATAAATATATGGAATAGTCGTAACTGAATAGATTGTTATGTGTGTTTATATGTATGTGAGTATATAATAGAAATAAATTAGCTTATAACTCGCCATATATAAAATACAATACAACTACTTACATCAGTACATGTATGTGTGTGTGTGCGCGATTGTATGTATGAACACACACACACACACACATACGCACACACATATATCCATGTATATATGGAACATAAGTATACAAATACCTACGATTATATACACCACTCTCCCCCTCACACACACACTCTCTCTCTCTTATACACACTCTCTCACTCTCTCCCTCTTACACACACTATCTCACTCTCTCACTTACATTCACACACTCTCTCTCCCTCCCTCTCTCTCTTTCTCTCTGTATATATATGCATTTGTGAAGCACCTTCTTCAAAATGTTACGTTGAAAACACAACTACGTTTAGGTTATTTTGCTTATCATTTTTAAATCATTTTTTTGTTTTTCTTTATTTCCTTAATTATTCTTATACATTTATTCCAGTAAAATACAGAATTTCGGTTCATCACCAGTTCAAGAAGTTCATTTTCTTATCTATTAAATGAGATGTCTGATATGTGAAGTTTGTTTATTACTGCGTTTTAATAGTGAGAAACAAAACATCAAGGTAGTGATATGGCTGAATGTGTGATTATCGTGATATCTAATGTGTATTTCTTCTTGCTTCAATCGGTAAAAGTTATTAATGCAAACACCCAAGTAAGAAAGCATCCCAATAAACCAAAAATGAACCTAAAAATCTTCTGCTAGACTATATTATGAAAGTACGAGATACGCTTTCCATGTTCACGAGGCAGTTCTTACAAATTCAATGGTGTTAATCTTTTATCGTGCAAGTGATATTGATGTTTTCATGGTAAACATATTAGTAGTTTGCTCTTGTTTTTTCTCCTTCTTTTTGCAGTAACTGTCTAACATCTTATTGCTATCAACAGTCGTGCCTACGTCATCACTCGTTGGACCAATCAATTGATTTGACAGTTGTCCATCAACCCGGAAACATTGGCTTCATTACATCAACTTCCCAAACGAACAAGTAATGCATCAGTTTACTCAATAGGTGTGAGTATGGATTTCGCTTTCTAACAGAAATTTAGACGGAAGCTATATTAGATAGCTTTTGCAGTTTAAAGGGTTGTCGTACTGGAGCATAACAAGTGGAGATATTAGAACTATTTTGGGGGCAGGAAGCCTTGTCCGGAGAGGCAGAGACAATGACAAAATCCTGAGCTCAACAACAGGATGTTGTGTAGCGGCCGACACAGTGAGAGAACCAATAGTCAGCACCATTCATTCAGCTATGGCACTGTCGGCTACAAACGATAAAACAGGAATTTACAGTCGATCTGCTCTGGTGTACGGGCTACTCGGATATTGCCAATGAGAAGATGAACATTTTTACAATTATATAGATTTACATAGAGACACTATTTACGCACACACAGCAATGTCACTTGCAACCAATTAAGATGCAAACATCTATTTCTACAGCCGCTGTAGCATCTGTGGCTTTTGCAACTTACCATTCCAAAGGGTACATGCACAGGAAAGTGCCACGCAGTGCTACTGAAGCAGAAACCAAGTGGCTGAGAAGCAAGCTTCTTGTACACAGCCATGCCTGCGCCTGGGAGAGTATGTGAGAAAAATGTTATAGGATATTTACTGAGATGGAGTATATTGTAAGAATATGACATCGAAGTTAATAAAGAATGGAATGTTTCTATCTTTTCTTTCATGGTCTCTCATAAGTATCAGGCTTAAAATGAAATACTCGTGTCAATCTGTTCACCTAAATATTTAAAGGCAGTAATACTCTTTTACTCTTTTACTTGTTTCAGTCATTTGACTGCGGCCATGCTGGAGCACCGCCTTTAGTCGAGCAAATCGACCCCAGGACTTATTCTTTGGAAGCCTAGTACTTATTCTATCGGTCTCTTTTGCCGAACCGCTAAGTTACGGGGAAGTAAACACACCAGCATCGGTTGTCAAGCGATGTTGGGGGAACAAACACAGACACACAAACATACACACACACATACATATATAT
>NC_068987.1:108412473-108414648 GCF_001194135.2 Octopus bimaculoides
ATATATATATATATATATATATACGTATATATACGACGGGCTTCTTTCAGTTTCCGTCTACCAAATCCACTCACAAGGCTTTGGTTGGCTCAAAGCTATAGTGGAAGACACTTGCCCAAGGTGCCACGCAGTGGGAATGGACCCGGAACCATGTGGGTGGTAAGCAAGCTACTTAGACAGACAGACAGTCAGACAGATAGATAGATAGATAGATAGATAGATAGATAGATAGATAGATAGATAGATAGATAGATAGAAAAAGCAGTGTAAGGAGGGAGCAGAGAGACAGAAAAGGTGAGACAAAGAAGGAGGGACGGAGATAATGGATAGGGAAGGAATTCGGAAGATAGACATCAAAGTATGGTTGACAGCGTCAGAAAGATACTGAGACAGACGGTGATAGGGAATCATAAACGACAGACGTATGAAGAAATAAAATAAATGAAGAGGTAAGAGGGAGGGGTTTGACGACAAAAATGCGTACGCGCGTGTCCGTCTGTTTGTGAGCGGAGGAATGCGACGGAGCAAAGAATAGTGTGAGTTCGCAAAGAAGAGTGTGGGAGACAGAAAAAAGGCAAAATTGAGTGAAAGGATGATTAGAATTGTGAATAAGAGCAGATGAGAGACGGGTTCGTTTAAGAAACTATCGAATGATGAAGTCTTGTTGAATTTCTTAAATATTCTAAGGCGGACAGCAGTTTAGTGCGTTTGATGGTAAAATAACAGTTTCACGCTCGCTGGACCACGTGACAAAACTACAAGTGACGTGGTCGTAGTCGCCTTTATGGTATTTGGATTGTGTTCGTTTTCTCGTTGGTGTGGTTGATTCTGTTATAATCGTTTATGATACGGTTGTTGTTGTGGCTCTTATTAGTTGATGTTAGGGTTGTTATTAGTTGTGGCTACGACTGGTCGCTATTGTTATTATAGTGTTTTTGTTTATTCCTTTATTCTTTTATTCTTTTAATTGTTTCAGCTATTTGACTACGGCCATGCTGGAGCACCGGCTTTAGTCGAGCAAATCGACCCCAGGACTTATTCTTTGTAATTCTAGTACTTATTCTATCGTCCTCTTTTGCCGATCCGCTAAGTTACGGGGACGTAAACACACCAGCATCGCTGTCGAACGATGGCGGGGAGGACAAACTCAGACACACGTATACACACACACACACACACACACACATATATATATATATACGATGGGCTTCTTTCAGTTTCCGTCTGCCAAATCCACTCACAAGTCTTTAGTAGGCGCGAGGCTATATAGAAGACACTTGTCCAAGATGCCACGCAGTGGAACTGAACCCGGAATCGTGAGGTTGGGAAGCAAGCTTCTTTATTTCTTCTAAATTGCCATAAAGGCATTAAATAGAAAGGGACACTATAACACATGTGGGGAAATATAACAATTAAAATTGAAATATGATGCTATGAATGATACCTAAAAATGAACATGAAAAGCATTAAAATCAAAATATTAAAATAATGATACATGAATGATAACTGAGGAATGAGAATATGAAAAGTGTGTTACTCACTCCACACTGAGTAACGCCACTCGCCACCTCTGAGTCCTGAGTCCTCTTTAGTCTTTGATCTAGTCTTTCGTTTACCGTTTTCCCCATCGCTGTGTGACAACACTCTCTCCACTATGTACACGTAACCTTTTTCACCGGGAAAGGGTCTTGTAAATTTTGTGGTGTCTGTTATTTCTTCTTTTTTTTCCTGTGGGGAGAGGGGGTGTGTGGGTTTGGTGTCTGTATGGAGAGGGTGGGATGGAGTTGGTCTGGGGTCCCACATCACACTGACTGTTCTTCCCTTTCTTTCTCTTTTTCTTTTTGTTCTTTGTCACTGTCCATCCATCCTCCTTGTTTCTTCCATCCATCTGTACTTCCTCCCTTTTTCTCCTCCGTCTGCGTCTTCTGTCGTTTCCCTCTGCAGAGGGCAGTGCGCTCTAATGTGGCCTTTATGGCCACATTTACACATCGTGGGATTCTGCCCTCCACCTACACTCTCAACACAATCTCTCCCAACGTCACTATCTCCGCCAAACTCTCTAATTGCCTCTCCTCTGCCTGTATAATGAGGTCCAGTGTTTTTCCTCTCCATACTCCGTCCTCCGTTTCCGTGGCTTGGAGGACAACCACCTCCTCCTCACTTCCAACGAGGACG
>NC_068987.1:108414877-108415610 GCF_001194135.2 Octopus bimaculoides
ATATATATGATGACTTTAACATAGTTCATAACAATTGCTCACATATATATGACTACGTACATGTTTCTATATGTAACTAGGTGTGTATATACATATACATTTCGATATAGAAATTCAAAATAAAATAAAAAACGAAGAACAAATAGAAAAAAAAAACAACATCAACGCGAGGACGTGGTACATGTAAAGTACTAGCAGACGCAAAAGGAAGGGAAGAAAGGTGGTTTTACGTTTCGAGCTTTTCTTCGGAAGCTGGAGACAGAGGAAATTCCAATAGAAAAGGAAGATGGAGGGAAAAAATCGCCAACGATACACATGTGGTTACATTTTGAAATACATTGCAATAAATATGGAGAGGGTGATAGATAAATAAATAGAAGATAGGGACAGACAGACAGACAGACAGGGACAGGAAGACGGATGGATGGATAGATGCACGCATACTTGCACACATACATACATACATATATACATACGCACATACATATATACATACACACACACATACATGCATACATACATACATGCATGCACACATACATACATACATGCACATATAACAAATTCCTGATAAATGCATGGAAAAGAAAGAAGGAAACAAACATACGCATTAAATACAGCAACACAAATTTTACAAGGACAGATATTCCAGTTAATTATATTCTTTTATTCTTCCTTTCACTTGTTTCTACGTGTATATATACATACATACATATATATATATATATATATA
>NC_068987.1:108416881-108417520 GCF_001194135.2 Octopus bimaculoides
ATATATATATATATATATATATATATACCATAGATTGATAGATAGACAGGCTAATAGGGAGAGTGAAAGAGAGAGTGTGGGAGAGAGAAAGTGAGAGAGTCACAGACAGACATAAGTCAGAAATACAACCAGATAGATAGATAGATAGATAGATAGATAGATAGATAGATAGATACATAGATAGATAGAGGGGGGGAAGAAAGAGAGAGGGAGAGAGAGAAGACAGACAAACAGATAGTCATACAGACAGAGTGAGTGAGAGCGAGAGAGAAAAGGAGAGATGGATGAGTGGAGGTGTGAGCGTGTTTCTTTGAGACTTTAGAGTTTTTGCTATGAAGAAGTGAATCCAGTCACTAACAATGTATGCATATAAGTGTATTTGAGTACGTGCATATATATGTCTGCTCATGCATGTGTATGCGTACGTATATATGTGTGTTTGTGTGTGTTTCTGTGTGTGCGCGTGTGTGTATATATATGTTCTTGTGTATCCTAAGTATTTTTTCCCTTATCAATGAACCACTCTCATTCACACGGACAGGTAATTTTCTAAATTTTATAAAATCTAGTTTATGTTAGGGAATTTGGGAAAAAAAAAAGAATGGTTAACCAATTGTTGTTATCAACGAATTCCATTAT
>NC_068987.1:108418125-108419164 GCF_001194135.2 Octopus bimaculoides
TATATATATATATATATATATATATATATATATTTAGACTTTAATTGAACTTGGTTGTTAGAGAAAGGAAGACAGTAGCTGACATATGCTCCAAACTGAAATGTGATAACTAGAGCGACAATTCAGAGACAAATATATATGGAGAAAAAAAAACAATAAAACTCTGTATATATGCATAAATATATGTATACATGCATACACACATATGTGTACCTGTGTGTGTGTATGAATGTACCTCTATCTATGTATATATTTGTGTGTGTCTAAACACATGTACTCAGGTATATATATATATATATATATATATACACATATGTGTGTGTGTGCGTGTGTGTGTAAACACATATATTAATGTATATAGTATACATGCGTTTATATATATAAATATATATATAGTTCATTTTAGCACGGTGTGGTAGGGGGTCTAGGTAATTAATTACTCCCCCATAAATACTCCTTTAAAATAGAAAAGATTAAGATCAAAGGGAATAGAAGACTCATAAAAGATATGTAGATACATACATAGACATATATACATATATACATATATGCACATGTATGCATAATATAGATTTTATATATATATATATATATATATATATATACGCACATGTATGTATATGTATTATATTATATTTATGTATTCGCACATGTGTGGGTTTGGTGGGGGTATAATCAAAGATTCAAGGATCTAAGTGTAGCAAGTTTGAAAGCTTCAAGTAGGCCTTAGTAGGTTTAAAAAAAAAACGTTCAGGAAGAAATATAACTTCATGTATATATACATATATATATGGCGAGAGGGAGAGAGAGAGAGAGGGGGGATGTATATACATATATATATATTATGTGTATGCGATTGTGTGTTGGTGTATGTATATATATTTATATATTCACATGTTTAGAAACACATACACGCACACTCACACATACACAGACACACACACACACACACACACACTTATATATATATATATATATATATATATTTCAACACACATATGTGTATATATATATATATATATATATATATATTTCAACA
>NC_068987.1:108419648-108425511 GCF_001194135.2 Octopus bimaculoides
ATATATATACATGTATGTATATAGATGTATATGTGTGTGTACTTCTATATGTGTAGACTTGTATGTATGTATGTATGTATGTATGTACGTACGTATCTATGTATAACTGCTTGTAGACATTCTCAGAGTTAATGGCGGTCGGCGAATGTAACATTTGTGAACTAAAACACCATCGTAACTATATATGACATGGGCAGAAAGCGTAACCACCTTTCTACTTATTTTTATTACTCTTATCCCTCATTTGTCCCTCTCTCTCTCTCTCAGCCATTTGTCTTGCATTCTACACTGTTTTCTTGTATTTATTTGGTGGGCGAGAATAGTTTTTTTTTGTAACTTTTCTAATTTTTGTTGGTTTTAGTGAGTTCTTTTACTTTATTTAGATGCCAGATTTTTCTTGAATTTTTTGTTGTTAGTTATTCATTCATTTATTTATTTATTTATTTATTTTTGTATTCACTGATATAGATACGTATGTCTCCATATATCTTGTCTGTTGCTATTAAAGTAAGTTTTTCTATGTGAGTTTTTGTTTGTAGCATGTATACCTGCGCGAATGGTGATATCTATACGATGTAGGCTTGTATCTATATCTGTATGTATTAGTCTGCCTCTTCCTTTCTTTCTGTTTTCTCCCCCTCTCTCAGTATACACACACACATATAAATACCTTCAGATATATATACATTTATATATACACACACACACATACACTCATAGGTATATACGTATACATATATATATATAAATGTAAAGTTATGTATGTATGTAAGACCTTGAAGGTTTTAGTCGGCCTTGTCGACTCCTGTGCTTATTATTCAAGTCTGATACATATTATACACCCTTCTTTGGTGAAATCCTAATGTTACAAGGCAGTAAACAAACCAACCCCAGTTAACAGAGGGTTGTCACACACATGTACGAAGGAATTTCTGACAGTTTCTGTCAACGAAATTCCCTCATGACTTATTGGTAGGCCCGGGTCTATAGAAAAAGTGATTTGTGTGAGGTATCACGCACAGGTACTGAAACCGAAAGAACGTGGTGGCAAAGCGAGTGTTTTAACTACGCAATCGTGTCATATATAGTCTTGTATGGAGGCGCAATGGCCCAGTGGTTAGGGCAGCGGACTCGCGGTCGAAGGATTGCGATTTCGATCCCCAAACCGGAAATGTGAGTGTTTATTGAGCGAAAATAACTCAAACTCCACCAGGCTCCGGCAGGAGGTGGTGGCGAGCCCTGCTGTGCTCTTTCACTACAACTTTCTCTCACTCTTTCTTCCTGTTTCTGTTGTACCTGTAATTCAAAGGGTCAGCCTTGCCACACTCTGAATCTCCCCGAGAACTACGTTAAGGGTACACGTGTCTGTGGAGTGCTCAGCCACTTGCACGTTAATTTCACGAGCAAGCTGTTCTGTTGATCGGATCAGCTGGAACCCTCGTCGTCGTAACCGACGGAGTGCCACGTTATGCCATCATGTATATTCTCATGTATGATGGTAGTCTTTCGTTGTCAGAGAAAGACGGTTCAGCAATTTCTAGCCGAAATATTTGCATAAGCGATTTGTCCTTAGTGATCAACTTATGTGTTTTATATTAGCTCACTCTGTCTATCAAATCGACGTTGCCTGAACAGATGCACGGTGTACCACAGGTAAGGTATCGAAGTGATCGCAGAGAAAGTTGAGGTGAAATTTTTTGCTCAAGAATGGAACGCACGACTCGATCCAGGAATTGAAACCACGATTGCAAGACTGCAGTACCCAAACATGCGCCCCACATCTCACATTTCCATATATACTTGAACTTAGATAGGTAGATAGATAGATAGATAGATAGATAGATAGATAGATAGATAGATAGATAGATAGATAGATAGATAGATGTGTGTGTGTGAAAGTAAGATGTGGTGTGACAGATTCATAGGTTTACTGAATGAGAGAATAAGATATGGTTAGTTTTTCTTTACTGTTCTCGAATGGTTCTCTCTCTCTCTCTCTCTCTCTCTCTCTCTCTCTCTCTCTCTCTCTCTCTCTCTCTCTCTCTCTCTCTCTCTCTCTCTCTCTCTCTTCTCCTCTCTCTCTTTCTTTCACTCGATGGTATCTTTCTTTTATTCTACCTCTTTCTCTCCTTCAACATATGGAACCGATAATCAATTACAAATGATTTCCACGACCATTGGCCTTCGTCAGCATCAACAGATGACATAAAGCATTTCAATTCATCGATCCATCCAATATCCGAGTGGTTCCTTTTACTGTTGATATAATATAATATCTACATCCTCTCCCTCTCAAACACACACTCTGTTTACCTTCCCAACCCTCTCTCTCTCTCTCTCTCTCTCTCTCTCTCTCTCTCTCTCTCTCTCTCTCTCTCTCTAACTCCAACTTTCTTTTTCCTCCTCTTTATCCTGTTCCCCATCATGTTTAGTATTCAAGCCCTGTCTTAATCAACTTTTTCTTTTCATATCTACGGGGTCAATGAAATATGTACTTGACATGAACTGATGTCGATTCCATTGATTTCGCTGTTATTCCAACTCTTGCTCTTGTCTAGATTATCATCTAAATATATTGCGAAAATTCTTTGGCTTTAGCACTGTTGTCTAACCGAGAACAGCATCTTTGGGTATATTGTGCAGCAACGAATGTACAATATATACCATTATATTTGATCAAGCTCACTTCTTTTTGTATTGCTTTTTATTTTGTACTAAGGATATTTAGACGGGTCATATATATTGGTTTCAAATTTTGGCACAAGGCCAGCTATTGTGTGGGAGTGTGTAAGTCGATTACATCAGCCCCACTGCTCAACTAATATTTTTTTCATTGATCTCCAAAGAATGAAGGCCAAGTTGACCTTGGTGGCATTTGAATTCAGAACGTAGAAACGGACGAAATGCCGCAAAGCTGTTTGCCCAGCTTGCTCAATGATTCTGCCAAAACGCTGCTTCATACGGCCCTACATGTTCAAGGATCAAATTGAACCCTTTAATGTCCCCTCTATATTTGCATAGATCAAATTTAGTCGCTGCTAACCTCTTCTTTCCTCCAGTCTGTGGTGAAAAGAATTATTATTTGTCAGGTACATCGACGCCTTACCTCCATCGTGGCATTGTGTTTATCTTTTATTTTTTTATTTATTTCATTTATTCCAAGACGGCCATACTGGGGCACATCACTGAATAGTTTAATCTATATATATGAAAAAAAGTTATTTTATTCCACACGGGTAGAAATGCAAGATAAATAGATGTTAAAAATGCACTGAGAATAGTTGAAATATTTTTTTATTAATATATTTAAAGCTTTAACCGGTTTCACATACATACATGCATACGTGCATACATACATACATACATACATACATACATACATACATACGTACGTACATACATACATACATACATACATACATGCATACATACATACAAAAATATCCTGTTGTTGATGTTGAAATTCCAATGAGGGAAACTTGGATCTAGGTTAGAAACCGGTTCTTTCTCTATTGGCAAGAAATCTTGAAATAAACTGAATAAAGACATACATACATACATACATACATACATACATACATACATACATACATACATACATACATGCATGGTGTCTGTGAATTGCCTTAGCAATTTGAAAACAAATACTGAAATAAAAATGCAAAATTGATAGTAGCACTGGAGAGTTTATTGGAAAACAGGCAGACAGATAAAATTTTATCAGAAACTTCAAAACACTTCCGTGAGGGCTCCATTGGTTGCACACAATCAATGACACAATAAATTATGGAAGTTGCAAAAATAATTTATGGACAACCTGTGTATTTGAATCCATCAATCCATCAGTCACGGATTCCAGTGGTAACCATCCCAACTTCATCCACACTTTATCTAGCGCCACAGAGACCAACCTGTCCTTAAGTCTGTGTGATGTTAGATTACGATTTGAGTGAGATATGTCTCGTTTTTCTAGTATATCGAGCAACTGTGTAGAGGTTCTCTCATTCACATGATTAGCACAAATTTGTAGATTCGTTTGACGCTTAATGCCTTATACTTGTGTTCTTCTGTACTTCTGTGGACAGCAAAAAATTGTCCAGTGATTATGATAAATACGTTGTAATTTCCTGAAAGAAAACTTGGTCATTTATTAACCCATTTCATGTTCAAACGTTCTCATATTCTATATCACACGACTGGTTACTTTAAGAACGTGTTACATTACCTTACATAACATTAGAAATCTGCTGTTCACACAATAAAAAAAATACCAGAAGGTTTAATGAAGCTTTCGGCTATACTTGTAGTGCAATGTTCGAAGCGGCTGCATGAACAACTGACACACATTGGAACTAAGTTTTTAACGAAACTTCATTGCAGAACAATGTGAAAGGTGAACCAATTAACACAATATTGTGCGGAGGTTTCCATGATTTCTATTTCTTTATTAATGTAATTTTTGTTTCTCTGTTATGGAACGTCAAATGCAGCCCCATCATTTTACATGATGGATATCGCATGCCTGAAGATATGTCTACCACGAAAATGTATAAAATTACCACATTTCAACATAAGCTGATGGTATTGTTTTTTCTTTATTCTTTTTCTTTTGAAATAATCAACGCATAACCGTTTTATGCCAGATTTATGCGTGTATATGTCTATATATATGCAAATAGACGTCTGTATTAGTGAACGCTCGTATGTTTCTTCACATACATTGCACACTTACACAAATGGATACTTATATATATATATGTGTGTGTGTATGTGTGTGTGTATGTGTGTGTGTGTGTGTGAGAGAGAGAGAGAGCGAGAGAGAGAGAGCGCAGAGAGATGTATACATGCATATATAGATATGTGTGGGTATACATGAGTGGGTGTGTATATATATATAAATATATATATATATATATATATATATATATATATATATATATATATTTGTGTGTGTGTGTGTGTGTGTGTGTGTGTGTGTTTATGTGCGTATGTGTGTATGTGTGTGTATATATGTATACAAACGCATACAAATATAAACACACACACGCACGCACGCACACAAACTCACGAATACACAGACACAACTCTTGGCTCCTGATTTAGAAGATGACGTTCGTTTGCGAATTGCTCTATTATTGTTGTTATTAATTCATCATCATCATCATCATCATCATCATAATTATTAACATCACTATCTCCATCATGAACGTCATCAATGTTATTATGTTCATTGCGATCAGCATTTGGTGTGTTGGCGTGTTCGCTTATAGGAGGAATCCGACTGTTAAACATGAAAGATTTGCAGGTATAATCAAAAAGACGACGTGGTAGAGTCAGCACTAAATAAAGAAGAAAAAAAAAACAAAAAGAAGAAGCTCACCAACGAGGAGAGACTATTTCCTGTTGCTGAATACGGCAGTCGTGCGTGACAGCAAAAGTTTGCTCCACAATAAAATGGCGACTGGTTTTGATACCGAATATAATAGAGTAGATTTCTTTGGTTTAAATATATACGTTTGCGTGCGTGCATGTGTGTGTGTGTGTGCGTGTGTGTGTGCGAGTATGAGATGTGTGCCTGTGTGTATGCATACGTGCATGCATATACACACAATGTTAGGCATAGATGTGTATATATACGCATATATACATATTTATGTGTATGTATATAATTTATGTATTTGAATATATATATACAGATTTGTGTGTGTCTGTGTGTGTATGCGTGTATATATGAATTTATAGAACTATATCTACCGAACTCTGTAAACCATGGAATAAGTGTAATACCACTAAATCCGTTCTTCCCTTGTTACTTGTATATGTGTGCGTGTGTGTGTTTGTATGTATGTATATATATATATAT
>NC_068987.1:108425900-108429907 GCF_001194135.2 Octopus bimaculoides
TATATATATGCATATACATATCTGTAATATATATATACGTATGTATTGTATTGATAGATAGAGAGTCAGACTATGTGTCGGGAACAGAGATATACACAGGCGCCTTCATACACACGCACGCATACAGATGGACGGATCCACATGTACACACGCGCGTGCACACACACGAGCGTGCGCCACGCACACATGCACACACACACACATTCACACACACACATGCAAGTCCCGTAACTATAATGGCATTGAATTGGCAGTTTCACTAGAATATTGGGCAAAATATCTTCTCTTCGGCTCATTATACATTGGGGTCATCATTCGCATTTTGTCTTTCTTCCTCTCAAGGTTCTTCCCACAACGCTACAATTCAAATTCTTGGGCTCGTCCATGCTGTACAGCCCAATTGAAATGAAAAAGCGGTAGAGTGTATAACTGCGTCTTTTCATAATATAACCGCTGCTCTCTCACATTTATAACAATCAAAGCCTTTAATTTATCGATCTTACGTCCCTGGTTAAGATATCTGTAAAAACAAATTTTAGGCTGACTTGAAACAAAAGATTCCTCCGAAATGTGTAGGGACGAGCATGGATCTGTGGTCAGTTTCAATTTCCATGCCCAGCATCTTGGGCATGTATGTATGTATGTATGTATGTATGTATGTATGTATGTATGTATGTATGTATGTGTCTTTTCATAGTATAATCGCTACCCTTTCACATTTATAAGAATCAAAACCTTTATTTTTATCGAACTGAAGTCCCTTGTTAAGATATCATTTCGCCATGATAGATCGCTAGCCACTAAACCTCATTCTATTTTCTCTCGCTGTTTATTTCGGTGTTCCTTTCTGTCGAAGAGCGTAGGCTCGAAACGTAAAAGACTTTCCCACTTCCCGAGAGTTAAACTAATACATCTGTTTGTTGTTTACACACACGTCTTCGTCTTTTGTTTTTTTGTTTATTTTTTTTTGTAAATTCTCACTATGTATGTATATACATACTTAGATACATACATATATACATAAGTGTGTGATGGGGTATTCCATTTTAGTGTGTTTGTCCTCCATCTACAACACCTGACAAACGATGTTAGCTTATGTTCGTCCTCGAAACTCAGCGGTTCGGCAAAAGAAACCTATAACGTAAGTACCAGACTCATAGAAGAAAAAGAAAATTATGTTGTTCCTAACATGGCTTGAGTCCAATGATTAATGCAAATAAAATGATAAAAATATATATTCAGTTATTGAGTCGATTCGTTTAAATAGATGAATAACAAAGAAGCTGCACAGAATATTTAATGTATCATTTTATATTTTGCACATTATAAACATCTCAAAATGTCCAGTGGCTGATAACCTTGTGCCGCGTCATTTCGTCCTTATTTTAAATTGTCAGCATGGTGTAAACGCGATTCAAGTAAATACGCTTAATTAAAACATTTTACGAAGTTAGATAATTCTACCAGCAAAATAGTTTACTGTTTAAAAGGCAATTATGGGATGTTAAGCATTTTTCTTTTTTTTTTCTTTTTGGCTGCATGGTAAGATGCTTGCTTCTCAACCACATGGTTCCGGGTTCAGTCCCAAAGCGTGGCACCTTTGCTAAGTGTATTCTCCTATAGCCTCAGGTCGACCAAAGCCTTGTGAGTGAATTTGGTGGCTGGAAACTGAAAGAAGCCTGTCGTATATCTGTATGTGTTTAGGGAGTGTCTTTGTATCTGTGTTTCTCCCCTCGTCACCGCTTGAGAACCGGTGGTGGTGAGTTTACCTCCCCGTAACCTAGCGGTTCGACATGGAAAGACCAATAGAATAAGTACTAGGCTTTAAAATAAATCATGGAGTCGATTTGTTTGACTAAAGCCATTCAAGACGGTGCTCTAGCCTGGCCACAGTCAAATGACCGAAGTCAATATTTCCAATAGTTACCTTTCTGGGGTCTTTTAGGTGCATTTCATATACAGTAATCCCTCGTCATATCGCGGTTCACATATCACAATTTATTAGTTAAACTTACGGCAATTCCACCGTGGTGTTGTTTTGCATTTATAATAAAATAAATATATACAAATTATAAGAACAATAAAGAAATCATACAGTACTGTTTTACTTCGCGGATTTTCACTTATCGCGGTTTGGAACGTAACACTCGCGATAGTTGTTTGATTACTGTACATCATATTCTTGTCTAATTTTAGCACATGGCAAACATTTTTTTAAGAGAGTGCGAAATCGTTTACAGTGACCCAAGTACTCAATTGCTCCTTATTTTATCGACCCCAGATATTTGAACTCGGATCGTAATGAACCGGAAGAAATGACCCTATACATTTTCCGGTGCGAGAACGATTCTGCCAGCTCACCACCTTTGATATACATTCATGTTGAAGGTATGAAGTGAAAAACATCACGTAATTTTCGGCAATGATTTGATTAATATTGTATTGTTATATGAGTGACATCTATGACAGGTTTTTGACGGGTTTTCAGACGCGGTTACGGATAACGGATATTATTTGTGACAAATTTTCACGCTATTTCTCTACTACATTTTTTTGGATAATCGGATATAATGACACACAAGCGGACAGAGATAGGAGTGGAGAGGGAAACAGAGACAAGAACCACTTAGTAGTAGTAGTAGTAGTAGTAGTAGTAGTAGTAGTAGTAGTAGTAGCAGCAGCAGCAGCAGCAGCAGCAGCAGCAGCAGCAGCAGCAGTAGTAGTAGTAGTAGTAGTAGTAGTAGTAGTAGTAGTACCTGAGCAAATCTTTCGGAAACGTATCAGGAACATTTGTGATTCTAATACCACCAGTGAGTCAGCCTGAATTAGTTTGAAATCCTGCTAAAACAAGCAGCTTAATCTCACTCAAATCACACCCGGTCCTAAACACACTTGAAAATATAACGTGAGACAATGCACTAACAAACTAGAAAGTATAGGGCTTGAATTCCTCAGAGAATGTGCAATCTCTGGTTGATGTGGGTATCATCAACAATAATGAATATCAATACAATAACCGAAATATAATATATGTTTATGAAAGAGATTTGAAAGAATTAGATACTAACAACAAATTCCAAGTGACGTTTCTAATATTCTACTGTACTCTAGGCACAAGGCCCGACATTATTGGGGAGGGGCCAGTCGATTAAATCGACTTCAGTACGCAACTGGTATTTAGTTTATCGACTCCGAAAGGATGAAAGGCAAAGTCGACCTCAGCGGAATTTGAACTCAGAACGTAAAAACAGACAAAATACCGCTAAGCATTTCGCCCGGCGTGCAAACGTTTCTTATTTCTTCATTGCCCACAAGGGGCTAAACGTAGAAGGGGGCAAACAAGGACAGACAAACGGATTAAATCGATTATATCGATTCCAGTGCGTAACTGGTACTTAATTTATCGACCCCGAAACGATGAAAGGCAAAGTCGACCTCGGCGGAATCTGAACTGAGAACGTAAAGGCGGACGAAATACCGCTAAGCATTTCGCCCGCCGTGCTAACCACTCTGCCAGTTCGCCACCTTGGCATTTCTAGTATCAGCAACAACTGTAACAAATAACAGTAGCTGTGGTAACAACAGCAGCAGCATGGAAGAACAATAGAAACCAGCAGCAAACAACAAAGCATTGACAAGGAATGTCAACACCGACAACATCGACTACATCACCGTCGTCGTCATAGGCGCCTTCATCACCACCGCTTTCGCCAGTACCACCAGCATCACTACCACCACCACCACCACCACCACCACCATCATCATCATCATCATTATCAATCATGATGACATTTCAGCAGCATCAACAACAATAATTGTAACAACCACTGCAATCGACTACCAACAATAGGCCACGATGTGAAGAGGCCAAAGATAAAAATTAATAAAGTAGCAGTAGTAGTAGTAGTAGTAGTAGTAGTAGTAGTAGTAGTGGTGGTGGTGGTGGTGGTGGTGGTGGTGGTGGTGGTGGTGGTAGTAGTAGTAGTAGTAGTAGTAGTAGTAGTAGA
>NC_068987.1:108430531-108431206 GCF_001194135.2 Octopus bimaculoides
ATATATATATATATATATATATATATACATGTATATATCAATTCATGCATACGTTGATATACATATATAAAACATTATATATAACAGGCACACATATGTATAGACCAAATAATATAGACATAGACGTATATAAATAAATATACATGCATAACTACATGCAGATACATATTCAAATCTGTGTGTGTGTGTGTATGCACGTATGTGTGTTTGTGTGTATGTGTGCATGTGTAAAAATTGCGTGCCTGCAAGAGTGCCAGCTACGTGCACGTTTTCAGCGACATGCTATATGTCTTCTGTGCGGCTTGCTCGTGCTCTTTGCCACAGATTTCGTTTTAATTTTTGGTTTCAGTTCCAATTTCAATATTAATTTTATAAACGCCGCCTTTGCTGATTGGTTGAAGTGATACATCATCTGGCGTCAAATTTATTTCTTTAAATGAATCTTCTCTAACTCTCTCTTTCTCTCACTCTCTCCCACTCTTCCTCTCCCTCTCCCTCTTTCAATGCCTCTGTCTGTTTGTCTGTCTGTGCGTCTCTAGCTCTCTCTATTTCTTGTTTTCCTATCTGACGGTCGAAATATGTGCGGTGTATTGGTTATGCACACTTCCATATGCTCACACACATATATATATATATATACATACCTTCATGCATTTATATATATATATATATATA
>NC_068987.1:108431216-108433777 GCF_001194135.2 Octopus bimaculoides
CAATGTGTTTGTGGCCAGTTAATGAGCTGGATGTGGTGCTGAAGAAGGAACAATAACTCTGAAATATGCATATATATATATATATATATATATATATATATATATACGCACAAACCCATTCCCTATGATTCTGTCTTCGATCGCATTGTTTACATAGACAGATTTGTATACAAGACGTTGTAACTTTCAGTGATGGCTCTAAATTCTAACTTCTGTAGAAAAGCTGAAGAGATAACTTAATAGTGATTGAATCACACTGCTAGCACAGTATCGACTCATAAACATTTAATATACTTGTTAGTACATTTAATATACTTGGTAGTAATGTTAAACGAAATACGGTCTCCCTACGAGCAATTAATAAAAATGTTAGTTCAATAAAACAAATCTACATTTTTCCTTGTCCATTTACCACCACTACCTCTACCACTACCGTCATTATCACCACAACGTCCACCACAATCACCGCCACCATCTCCACCACATCAACCAACATCGCAGCCACCAGCACTATGCTTTGCAGTAACAAATGTGTCCAAGTTGTTTGCCAACCAAGAATATTTTCAGTTCATTTCGGTTCAGTTGTTTGTTTCTATCTACTTGCCGCCGATGTATCTATGTACTCTGACAATACAAAGTTGGAATAAGATATAAAAAAAAATATTAACATCCGCTGCTATTTTGCTAAGATATTTTCACTTCCATTGACAAATCTATTTTCTATCAATGATAAGTTTACTATTATATCTAATATAAGCCTTCTTTCTTTCGTCCAGCCATCGACGTATTTGTCAATGTGGAAAGATAGATAAATAGATCCAGAGATAGAAAATTTTAAAAAATTGAATATTAAAATCTTATTTTCCAGCCAGTTACAATAAATATTGTATATACAAGTATGGTGAGCTCACAGAGTCGTTAACACGTGGAGCAAAATGCTGCGCGGCATGTCGTCCGTCTTTACGTTCTGAGTTCAAATTCTGCCAAGGTCGGCTTTGCCTTTCATCCTTTCGGGGTCGATAAAATAAGTTCCAGTTGATACTGGTACTTCTGTAAACGACGTACCCCCTTCTCTCGAAATTGCTGGCCTAGTAACAAAATTTGAAGCTAATCTATGCATACACAACCACTTATATATTGTGCATAGCTTAGGAGACGTAGAAACAAGTCAGTAATGTCTTTAAATCAAGAACAGAAATATATCAGGTTTAATGATGCACGAACGATACTTTGAACATAGTAGTTCTAGATGCACTATGTGTGAGTAAAAGTTGGGACGGTCACAGCTGTAGCATCTTTGATCATAAGATTACCTAACTAAGTCTTGTTTTGGAATAAGCAATGAAACCACACACATACATTTTATGTAAAAAGGGTCACTGAATAGATTAGGGAATAAAAGAATGGGGGAAGTGAACCAATACAAAACTAGTGACCGGTTAAGGAATAACGTTACAGCTGCGGAAGTGTTACCGATCAGTAAAATTAGGAAAACTAAAGTGTTTGCAAGTCCTAGAGGCTTTATGCATACATGAAAGAGCTTTTCATTTTTTTTCTTTTTTCTTTGCTATAGTAATTTTGCTGAATGGGTTATCTTTGATGAGTAGGATTTGCAAACCTTTGATTCTTCTACAGTTTACGGTTTCCTGTGTAAGATCTTTCCCTGAATAAGATTTTCTATTGGAAGTTTTGATTCTAGATTCCGTATCAGACTAGCAATAGAAGTTTGGTCTCATTCATTGTCATGCCTAAAAGACTGTGTAAATTGTACCTTAGTAACTTTAATATAAAACACGTACAGGTCATGTCCATGTAGGTTTTTAAGAGGTACTGGTGTTGACAACATCCTTAGCTAAGCAGTTGTTAACAGTTGTTAACGAACAGACAGTTGTTAGTGACTGAAATTTGGTAGACGAGAGTTTATTAGTTTGACTGGGATGGTAGAGATTTGATGCAGCTAAATTTTGGTTAAGAGTAGAAAAATCTTTAATGTCATTTTTGTTCAATATTTTCAAATAGTCATGTTCTAGGGGAAATAGTTTTTACCTATTAGACTAGCTATATTAATATTCTATTGAGATGTGAAACACATAATGTTTCCTTTTATGTTAATATCTCTGCGTGCATGTGATCTTTATGTGGGTTTTATGTCAGATTTATTTTCTTTATAACCACTTTAATGCTGAACATATACTCTAAAACAGTAATACCGCTTCAAGTGTCTAGTCTTTCTTTAGAGGTTCTTAATTGTCCTTGAAGTAAGTAGCGAGAATTGAATCAATGGTAACCTAGTAGGGTCTAACATTTTAAAATAAAAGTATTTATACACAGCATTCTATAATTTGAGGTTTTTTCTTGTATAATTATTTGTTTTTTCTTTGTTTATGCGTTAAGAATATCTTGCACATTCGTGTGTACGTGTGTGTGCGCGTGTGTGTGTGTGTATGTGTGTGTGTGTGTGTGTGTGTGTGTGTGTGTGTGTGTGTGCGTGCGTGCGCGCGCTTGTGTTGATGCATATTTAGGCAGATCCAAATTAAAAGATCGCTTCATCGGTCTGAATA
>NC_068987.1:108433787-108435750 GCF_001194135.2 Octopus bimaculoides
CTCTACGTTTTTTTGTATCCTATATTTTTTTACTTCTGATACTGTTTGTTACTACCAATGGATACACACACACACACACACACACACACACGCACACACGCACACACACCTCCACACACAGACTCAAAATACATATACACACATACATTTATATAAACATATATATATAAACAGAGATAAGACTTTCCTTTTTATTTGGAAAAGCGGGGTCAGATCTTCGAGGTTCCATCGTAAGTGCTCCTTAAGTGTATCAACTTTAAGGGGAAACGTCGTGGAATCTGTTTTATAAATTGCTCGTAAAACAGTGTGATAAATAAACAGCAACGCTACCTTATCTGAAGACTATAAAATATTTATCAACTATAACCATCAGCGAAAGTGTTGACACTTGATAGAACAGCGAATTACTTTTCTCTTCTCATTTCAATCACCCAGCCCCGACGGTGTATTTTATTTCCTTTCCTTTATTCGCTTGTCATTTGATAATTTTTGTTTTCTATTTTACGGGCCCTTCTCATTTTTCAATGTGAGTGCAGCATTTGTTCTGCCTGTTGTTTAACACCAGGTTTGTTAGCCCTGATGGAGCAAACATATCATCAGAGACGTTACAGACATGTCTATCACGTCTTGTTTTCGAGGATAGTATATTCAGGAGGAGGAGGAGCGTATCATCCAATGTGTCCGTTTATTTTTCAAAGCAGTAGAGTGCAAGTTGAGAGATATACAATTATCATGAGGAAAATCTTATTTCTAAGCAGATTAGATTACTGCTTTGTTTTGCAAACTCACCCGGTCTCATAGAAGAAACTGGAGGCTTGCCAAGAACCTTCACCAGAAAGCAATTCCATTTGAAAGTCTTAATTATAGGGAACGTCTGAAATTACAGAAAACGTCTGCGTTTCTACTCTCTTGAACCCCGAAGAGAGGGTGTACTATCATAAGCGATGGAAAACCCTGGAGGGATATTTCCACACTTCGGTTCTAGAGAGAATTTCAATGCACGAAACTGTTGGCACTTTCAGCTTCCAAATTATACCACCATCGAAATTACGAGCAAAAACACTCCGTTGTATCAATCAGGTATTTAAAGGTCTTCAATAGTTTAACTGCCTAACTAAATAAATCAGAAATATTAAAGGACCTCCGCTGAAAGATTTGAAATAAAACCACTGCATAAACTCCTAACGACGATACCGAACCAGCCAACCACTCAACGGTACACTCAGGGATAATCGACCCGAGTCAATAGTAGAAATCTCGGGACAAGTGTACTGTGCAGTGGACCTAAAGCTGAAACCCAGCTGGTTGCCAAGCGAAGTTATTAGCCATACACATACACTTGTGTCAGCCTAAATACTTTGTATTATAATTATTTGAAAAGACAAGAATAAAAATGCACCGCTGTGGTACATCAAACACTCAAACATTCTAAATATGTGGGTGTTTTTCGACTCGTAAATAATGATTGTAAATTGATTCCATCATCGGATAATATCAGCCTCCGACTTCGGAGAAGAACTTCACATTTGAGGTGTTAGCAGAACGGATTTTAAAGATGGAAAATTCCATTCCGTCAACACCTCAAATGTAAAATTCTGCCCTGGAAACGGAGGCTGGTATTATCCGATGATGGAATCAATTTACGATCATCATTTTTGACCACAGGCCCCCAGAAACAGGAGCTGGGTTTATATGACTGTCATTCAGACTCTTTGACTCCTGATATCATTTCGATTATGAGTAAGTCGTACCTCTTTATAAGTAAACATATATAATTTCATTTTCATTTTATCCAGTTTCAGCTCATGAGCTGTGGCCATGCTGGGGCACTGCCATTTATATATATTTTTTATTTTTGTATTAGAGGTATTTAATGTTTTTTGTATATCGACTTGCCTAAATTGTTTGTCCTTACATTTACTCATATATATATATATATATTTATATATATATATATATATAT
>NC_068987.1:108437385-108438320 GCF_001194135.2 Octopus bimaculoides
ATATATATATATATATATATATATATAGTATAAGAGGGAGAGAGAGAAAGCGAGACAGAGGACACGATATATGTCTTTAAGTGCTACTGATATTTTCGTAAGTTGAGAAATATCTCAGACATATTCATCAGGCATAAACCACATATCATAACGAACGCAGCATATAGAAAACGCAGATGTTTAAAAAAACGGAAAACGAAAACCCGAAACATAAAGACGAAAATGAAAAAGGTAAAAAAAAAAAAAAGTAGAAGATTTATCATCCTTCGATTTAAAATTATAAGGCTGGAAAAATATCAACAAGTTAATCAGGTATAGGTGATTTCTATGCGCCGCCTTCTCAGTTTTTTCGCGTTTATTCTCTAACTCAGTTTTTTTCTTTTTTTTTTTTTGTAGTTCGTTATATGTGGTTTGTGCCCGATAAACATATACTCAAGATTTTTCTAAACATACGAAATTATTAGTAGCACTTAAAGACTTGTATTGAGTCCTTTAAATAAATAATATTTATCTCTCACCAGATGGAGTACTTTTTATTGATCTCTCTATCTGAGAAAAGTACATTATACATACATACATACATACATACATACATACATACAAACATACATATATATATATATGACTCATCAGTGGTCAACGTACTAAGATCTTAATGATTAATTTATATTTCAATATAATTATAAAATTATAATAATTTAATATTATACTATAATTTAATTTCATAGTTTTATAATTATATATATACAATTCCTCATCTATCTTTCCGAAGAAGAGCATATGCTCGAAGCGTTAAGGTCTTCTTACAAGTTTCCTTATGTGTTTGCTCTTTTGTTCTCGTCTTCATGTTGTTTATATAATTTCTGACATTTATATATGTATAAAAATGTGCGTTATATATATATATATATATATATATATATATATATATATAT
>NC_068987.1:108439709-108440707 GCF_001194135.2 Octopus bimaculoides
TGTGTGTGTGTGTGTGTGTGTGTGTGTGTGTGTGTGTGTGTGTGTTTATGCGTGGTGTAAACTTCACCACGAACCTACCTCTTCCTTCTTAATGCTCGGCAGTAAATCAATGTTAGAAAGACCTTATTAATACACCATGTGTTGTGATAAGGCCCCATCTCCTACTCCCGCCTTTAGCAATATCTTTTCTCGTCATTTACTCTCTCTCTCTCTCTCTCTATCTATCTCTCTCTCTATCTATCTAACTCTATCTCCCACTCTTAGACATCGTTCTTGTTTAACCACCTCACCACATATGTTTTCATTGACGCCTCTCATTGTCTCACTGCTTTTTTTTTTTTTTTTCCCTGCCACACTTAACTTTTCGCTCCGTCACTCTTTCTCTCTCATATTTTAATAGCCTTACTTGTTCTTTCTCCCCTTCTCACCTAATCTTCACTTGCTCCTTCTATCTCTCTCCCTCACAAATTAACATTCAAGCTCTCTTTCTTCTCGCCTCTCTCTGCCTCTCTGTCTCTCTCTCTCTCTCTCTCTCTCTATCTATCTACATATCTACCAATATCTCTTTTGTTTTTCATTTGCTGTTTCCCTCTCTCTACAACTTTCGGACCTTGTCCCCTCTCACCTTTATCACTAACATTCGTTCTGTCTTTCTTCTCGTCTCTCTACCTCTATCTCTTTCTCTCCTTCCCTGTAATTCTGTTTCTCTTTCCTTCTCTTACTCTCTACTTGACTCTATATACTTTCTCTCTCCACTCTCTCTCTCTCTCTCTTCTAGTTTTCAGATAGTCTTCCTCTTTACTCCCTAACTTTCGCTCATACTTTCTTCTCACCTCTTTATCAATTTCTCTCTCTCTCTCTCTCCTTTTCTTATTGTCGTCACTTGTTCTCTATCGCTCACTGAATTTCCCTGTCTTTCTTCTCGACTCCCCGATTCCAACTTTCTCGCTCTCTCTCGCTCTCTCTCTCGCTCTCTCTGTCTCTGTCTGTCTCTCTCT
>NC_068987.1:108440717-108441051 GCF_001194135.2 Octopus bimaculoides
CTCTCTCTCTCTCTCTCTCTCTCTCTCTCTCTCTCTCTCTCTCCCTCTCTCACTCTGTCTTTTGTTTTTGTTTTTTTTTCTCTCTCCTTCCCTGAGACAATACTAATATCACTTGTCTAACTTTGATTCTTTAAATACCAGCCAACGTTGGTTCTGAGTAAATAAACTTTAGAATTACCAAATGTTTTAGTTTCGTCAAGCATATGATATAAATACACTCAGTCACACCTATGTACCACGTGCACAGACAAACACATTCACATACGTGCTTGTGCACACATCTAAATGCACGTATGTACATATATATATATATATATATATATATATATATATA
>NC_068987.1:108441526-108447671 GCF_001194135.2 Octopus bimaculoides
TATATATATATATATATATATACGTATATATATATATGTAAATATATGAGTATATACAAAGGTATGCATATGTATGCATGTATATATGTATGTGTATGTGTGTATGTATGTACGTATGTATGTAGTATGTATGTATGCATGCATGTATGTATGTATGTATGTATGTATGTATGTATGTATGCACGCATATATTTAAGTATATTCACACACGCATCCCGCATACTCTAAAACACAGCTACACATATTTACTCGCCGAGAAACAAGCAAACATATACCAATGTACATACAGTAGAGGAATGCTAATACTGTTGGTATTTATTTCGTCTCACACAGTTATTTCCCGCTTTCGATTTTTGAGATAACAAACCTAGCACATCGTACTTTTTAATTCTTCATGATTTGCAACTCTTTGAAATGTCAGAGAGTTTTGTGTTACCATTTTAAATGGCACTACATTAATCTTGTGTTTATTGATTCTTTTTTCCTCTGCGTTCCTTCTCGACTGGGTGCCATTCCTTGTGTCTTTTACTTCGAAAATTTTCATTGATGCAATACAGTTTCTTTTTATCTACGCCCTCTTTCTCACAGTCACACTTACACTCAGCCTGCTTCTTTCCCGCCACCCTCACTCTTTCCCTTTACTCTCACTCTTTCCCTCCTCTCATTTTCTTTTTCTTCTCACATATTCACGTACATTCAGATACAGTCTGTCATCCTTATACCTAAATATATACATATACACAAAATTCCTTTTCATATTTTTATCAAAGCTGAGCTTACGTAAGTACAACTATATATATAACTGAAATGCTGCAAGCCCTAATTCTCGCCATCTGTCACACACTATCAAATTCTTTTATATATCAAACATTGCTCAGTCATAACGAAATAGAAATTACTCATTCCTTACATAATCTCTTTTACCAATCTAGTTGATTGTTTCAGTGAAGTCTCTGACGTTTGCCGTGTGGATTTCCTATGTGTACCAGTTTAGTATCCGAAATGTTGCTTTTAACAATGGTACTGCAAATACATTGTGGGATATTGTCTTGTACGAGGAGTAAGCTGATAGCCATATTTTTTGAGTCTAATGCAATATTCCCTGGTCTCCGTATCATTTTTGAGTTTGCGGGTCTGTTTTTTCCAAGTTCAACAATCAAATATGAACATCTCATTAGATGAAATTCAATCCCTTTGTCAGATGAGAATGTTATTGCTAACTCCAGCTCTATTTTTGCATTATTAGCATTTTTAGCAGATCTTCATCTCAACCACAAAGAAATTTTGAGTTGTGTTGGTATAACTAGCAGTTACAGACCCTAGCATGCAACTATTGGATATTTGTAATAGAAATGATAACGGATTTCATGCCAAAATATACAGATTTATAGAAAGATTATCTCCTTGGAATATTCCCTTTGAAATATTTATAATGCCAGAGACGACCATCCGATCTCAATGGAAGATTGTGACACAGGAATTTGCGAGTGTCCCAATGGCAGAAACTAAGGAAGCAAGTACTTTTGTCAAATGCTGAGATTTCAGCAGTCATGAGTGAGGGACAGTGTCACCTGCTTTTCTATGATCAAGCCAAAATGTCTCAAGATTTCTACGGTGTTTTCTTACTTCAGACAAAAGAGCTTTTTTTATATATACAAAATTTGTTTGGTATATCCCCCATACTCACTTCCTTTCACGTGCCTTCTCATCAGTCACATTGCTGAAATAAGTGATTGAGACATCTTGGGTAAAGCTTAAATATAATACTTAGTCAAAACATTGACCTGTAGAGTGTTGCCAACTTAATAGTTACATACTTGGCTACAGTATATGACCATGCTATCGGGGTCGATAAATTAAGTACCAGTTGCGTACTGGGATCGATCTAATCGACTGGCCGCCCCTCCCCTAAAAATTCGGGCCTTGTGCTTAGAGAAGAAAGAATATGTCAACCTGGTCTCCCACAGTTTTTTAATATGCATATTAATGAAGGTGACGAGCTGGCCGAAACGTTAGCACGCCGGGCGAAATGCTTAACGGTATTTTGTCTGTCTTTATGTTCTGAGTTCAAATTCCATCGAGGTCGACTTTGCCTTTCATCCTTTCGGGATCGATAAATCAAATACCAGTTGCATACTGCGTCGATCTAATCGAATGGCCCCTTCCCCAAAAGTTTCGGGCCTTGTGCCTCTAGAGTAAAAAACAATATGCATATTAATGGATTGCTGTAGAAACATAGACTCTACTTATAATGGAGTAGTACATATATGTATGTTATCTTTGTCTTTTTAATTGGTAGCAATATTGTGAAGTAAAGCATTTTGTTTCAACCATCATAATTTAAACCTTAAAAGAAGTTCTTGGAGATGTTTATAGTCTCAGATATTGTGATGGCTTGTAGTTTATGAATTAAAGATTTGCGTACTATCCTTAAAATCCCAAACTCATCTATACTTTGCTCCATGTATGTATGTATGCAAGTATGTATGTATGTATGTATGTATGTATGTATGTATGTATGTATGTATGTATGTATGCATGTATGTATGTATGCACGTACATACGTATGCACTCAAGTAGACAAGTATGTATGCACACACGCACGCCGTACGTACGCACTCACGTACGTATGTAAGTAAGTAAGTATGTATGTATGTATGTATGTATGTATAACCGGAGCCTCCGTATAGTTCACCTAAATATAGATCTGCACTTGCAAAACTCTTCTCTGACGTGCAAGTATAAATTTCTTTTTACAAGGGAAACCAAGACATGGTCATCCAAGCATACGTTCACTGTTCACTCCATCGACGCTAAGTGAAAGGCAAGGATCGATATAGATTGGAATCAGCTTTCTCGCAAATCTTAGCCATCAGAACTCAAACATATTATATGATAATACATGCGCTGCTCTAACTGTTCCCTCCTATCTTCTGCATCTTCGTAGACTGGCACTTTACACATCAAGCATGACAGAATAAAAGTTAAAGTTGATCTTTAGGGTGGGGGGGGGTACAGATTGTCCCCTTCTCTTTTGTTGCCATATATTTTTAACTGACAAATTGATGTTCCATCCTTTCTTTTTCGTAGACCGCCTCTTATTCTCTCTCTCTCTCTCTCTCTCTCTCTCTCTCTCTCTCTCTCTCTCTCTCTCTCTCTCCCTCTCTCTCTCTTTCTCTCTCTCTCGCTACTGATCTGCATCTTAATATCCTGTGACCGACCTCTGTTTGCTCTAATTTTTTTCCTGACTTATTCTCATTCCCTCTCTATATCCATCTCTGCCTCTCTCTTTCTTTCTATTTCTCGCACTTTCTCACTTTCTCTTTATTTCTCACACTTTCTCTCCGTCTCGTTCTCTTTCTCACTCTCTTTCTCTCTCTCATTCTAATACAATCTTTAATCTACTATTATTTATGATTGGCTAAAATTGCTTCCTTCTGCCACAGTTTACTTTTATTTTTGCTTGTTTTTTTTTTTTCTCAATACGACTAGAACAGTCCGTATATCTCACTTGTCTTCTGTATATTCTTGCATTAAAAACAAAGGAACACACAGACACACATACCAGCCATCTGTTTACTTGTACATACGCTACCGTACCTAACTTTATTTAAAGAATATATTAGATCATTTTGAATTAACAGAATTTATTACCAAGAATATTCCCAAATTAATCTGAAGATCCATTGCTCAGAAACACACCGGTCATAACAGAAATTTATAAATGTTGGTGGTCAACGGCAAATACTAAGTGGACAGAGGATTTAACCGTCTTCTGTGAACGAATGATACTTGTATGATAGTCTCAGTACTATATTTTATCTTTTACTTGTTTCAGTAATTAGAGCGCGGCTATACTGGGGCACCGCATTGAAGAATTTTAGCCAAAGGAATAGACCCTAGAACTTTTTTGAAAATATCCTGGTATGTATTCTATTTGTCTCTTTTACGGAACCGCTTAGTTACGGGGACGTAAACATACCAACACTGACTGTCAAGGAGAGATGATGGACAAACACAGACAGAAAGACACACATACACAGAAATATATAGGCTTATATATAGAAATCTATAAGGCGGCGGGCTGGCAGAAACGTTAGCGGTATTTCGTCTGCCGTTACATTCTGAGTTCAAATTCCGCGGAGGTCGACTTTGCCTTTCATCCTTTCGGGGTCGATAAATTAAGTACTAGTTACGCACTGGGGTCGGTGCAATCGACTTAATCCCTTTGTCTGTCCCCTCTATGTTTAGCCCCTTGTGGGCAATAAAGAAATATATAGGCTTTGGACGGCCCAAGTCTATAGAAGAAGACACTTGCCCATGTGGTAAAGCTGTGGGACTGAACCCAGAACCATGTGGTTGTGAAGCAAGCGTCTTGCCACTTAGCCATATATGATATGTAAAATCAAGTTAAGAGGCAAGATTCAACATCAAAATATTCATTCACTTTTTAAGGGAAACCACGACACGGTCATCCGAGCATATGTTCACTATTCACGCCTGTAGTGCATCCTTGCTTTCATGTTTCTATCTTACTCGTTACACTAGGCTTCTGTGTTGATGAGAGCGTTTTCTTTTTTTTTCTTTTTTTCGAGTACCTGGCGCAATTTAACTCAAAATATAATGAGTGGTAGTTAAAAACTTAAATATACAACTATACCACCTTTCTGCAAAGCGTTGTTAGGTTAAAGGTACTAATTTATCGACCCAGGTATGTATATAAACTCATAAAACATTACATGAGCAAATAATAGTTTTTTTTTTTTTATGCATCTCTTTGCAGGTTCTACAGTTTGCCGACATTTTAGAATATCATTTCTTATATTGGCAAAATGCCATATATTTTAGCGGACAGGTTAATCGTTTAAAGCAATCTCACTATTTCACTAATATTCTATTTTATCTATCCCGGAAGGACGAAAGACAAAGTTCACCTAAGTAACTTTTGAACTGAAAACATTAAAAGCCGTGTTTAAACACCGTAAGTCATTTTGTTCGACGCTCGAGCGATTTTACCAATCGACCGTCCTCACCATTTCTACTATTGATAATGATTTCTCTCAGTGCCCACAACTCACACATTTGATTATCGTATCACATAGTCGACGATATCATCAACTCAGCACTCCACTGCTACCTGTTTTAATGTACCCCAGAGAGAGGCAATACGAGGTCGACCTCTCCAGGATTGGAACTCAGAACATAAAGAAAGCTGACGTAACGTTTATAGGTATATTTTCTGATACTGACACAGATTCATGCTCCATACTTATAATAATGGCTTCAAATTTTGGCACAAAAGCAGCTAATTGAAGGAAACAGGTCTTAGTCGAACACAGTGTTCAACTAGATAAAAGGTTAAGTCGGACTCTGCGGAATATGAGCTTGAAGAAATACTGCTAAGCATTTTATCCGACGCTCTAACGATTCTCTTCTACTCTTGGCACAAGGCCCGAAATTTTAGCGAGGGAGTCAGTCAATTAGATCGACCCCAGTACGCAACTGGTACTTGATTTATCGACGGCGAAACGATGAAAGGCGAAGTCAACCTCGGCAGAATTTGAACCGAGAACGTAAAGACAGACGAAATACCGCTAAGCATTTCGCCCGACGTACTAACGTTCAGTGTGCTAACGTGTGTGCTAACGGTGTGCTAACGTTTCTGCCAGCTCGCTGCCTTCACCATATTGTTCCTAAAAATATTGATTTTAGACTTTAGTACAATGCTAACAATTTCAAGGAGAAAGTAAGTCGATTATATCGACCTCAGTGCTCAACTGGTACTTATTTTATGGACCCAAAAGGATAAAAGACAAAGGCGACCTGAACGGAATTTGAACTCAGAACGTAAAGACGAACGAATTCCTGCCCAACTCATATTCCCTGTAAACTGCCTTTTTTTTTTTCTCCTCTCACTCCATCTCTGTTCCTCAATATTCATCTCACTTACGAAATGTGGATGTTCCTCTTTGATTTCGAGACATTTTATCGCCTGTACCATTGTATTCTTTCTATTTTCATCATTGTACCCAAGTCCGTCAGTTTCCAACTCTCAATAATTATCTATATACAGACATATAAACATGCATATATAAATTTATATATATATATATATATATATATATATATATATATATATATATAT
>NC_068987.1:108447716-108459063 GCF_001194135.2 Octopus bimaculoides
TATATATATATATATATATATATATATATATATATACTTATATATAAATACATATATACATACATACATACATATATATATATATGTGTGTATGTATGTATGTTTGTATGTATGCATATATATCTGTATATACAAAGCACAGAATTACATATTTATATACATGCAAGCATACATATATAGCTCAAATACGCGCACACAATGATATATACAAATATATGTAATACATATGTGTGTACGTGCGCGTGTGCGTGTATATATATATATATATATATATATATATATATATACAAGTTTGTGTGAGTGTGCGCCACATGTGTATTTATGCAAGTATGTGCTCGTACAGATGCATGTGGCAGAGCACATATCGAAATATGCAAACACTATTTGTCGATACGTCATAATACAACTGTGAGGAAACAAATAAACTAGAAACCAGAAGTGCTTTCATATATATTAAACTAATTAATTTGTACTGTGGTGTGTTGCATAATTTTCTTGAACTCTAATTGCCACCTAAGCACCAACATTATCTTAACAGATATATTGACAGTCTGTCTGGAAGAACAAGACGTATGTCTCAGTGCACCGAAATTGTTGCGAATCACCGAGGTCCAAATGGTGACAGATTCTTTGATAGATTTATATGTTTCCTCGTGGGATATTAACCATCAAAATCATTTTAAAACCATGATTTCCCATATATATTATATGCGCGTGCTAACACATCGCACGCGCACACACATTATTACAAATACGCATTCATTTATACTTAAACTCTAACACAAAAACACACATACACACACGTTTACTTATATGTATACATGTATGTAGATAGATAGATAGATGGATAGATAGATAGATAGATAGATAGATAGATAGATAGATAGATAGATAGATAGATAGATAGATAGATAGATAGATAGACAGTCAGAACTGTCTCTGGGTGTACCTTTGCTTACGCACGTGTGTGTATATGCGTGTAAGCATGCTTGTATGTATGTATGTATGTATGTATGTATGTAGGCATGCTCAATTGTCAATATATTTCCTTTCATCGGTTTCGTTTACCTGAAACTGACCAATTGGGGCACGGCTTTGCTGGCTATAGTCGATTATAACCTTCCTCATACATAGGTATACTTATGCATACGAACATGCACACATATACGTACAAGTGTGTGTGTGTGTGTGCGTTTATGTGTGCGTGTTTATATGTTTTTTCCATGACTCACTGCCTCTCAGTCTTAGTATATTTGTATACTGCTGTTCAAACTTTGCGAAACGCAACAGACATTTCCCACGTGACTTCTAAAAGTCACCTGCATGCATTTCTCTCTAACATACCACCACTAACTCAGTCGTAGTCTAAAGGTTAAAACTGATGTCGCGTACAGCCGCTAATTTGTTGAACCAATAACTGGAGATGCTGCGTACAACGAAAATAAACAGTAAAAAACATTTGGATGTAGGATACTATCAGAAACGAACCGGGAGACTTAGAACATGGAGATCTCAACGTTGAGCGCTAGCTTCGTCGGGGTTGGGTAGATTAGGAGCAGAAGAACAAAAAATAAAAATAATAAATAATACATGTATTTCCTATGATTTCACACGCACACATCCGTGTATATGAGAGAGAATCAGAGAGAGTCAGAGAGAATGACAGAGAGAAATAGAAAGGGCAGACAGAGTGAGAGAGAGAAAGAGTGTTTGACAGAGATTATAAACGGAATTGCATGGAACGGAATTGTGTGTTTGCTTGCATCATTATGTTGTTAGTAGCATCATCTAGTTCTACCTGAAGCGTGGTCGGATTGTCAGCAATCTCATTAACCCGAGGAGGATATCCATCAGATTTAACTTCTGTGGAACCGCACGTAATTATATAAAATTGTTAGGGTTACAGTCCGATTGAAGACTGAACGTTTGATGTCAAGCATGAGATAAAACTGCTATGTTACTCTCCCCGTATCGCTTTCTATACTTATGTTTATCTTCGGGATTTTAGATTTGTGCAGTGTCAAAAATTTAAACTCCGTCATAAATGATTTGTCCCCATTTACATTGGTTACTCGCCAATGATTTTCGAGCAAAATAGATCTCTGGTGTCCCGTTTTTGCAAATTTTATTTACTTACGTCTTCTATCTATTGTATTTGTTCTCGCGTGCCTTTTCTTTACCTTCGAACTGGGGTAAAACATATTTGATTCACAGGCAAGCCTATAAACGCTAATTGCAGGCAACCATGGTCTCGATGTAATAGGTATTATTTTGATCCTGTACTGACAACCCTCTGTTTTTTGACTGGAGTTTCTTAGATATCATCGATAGCATATTTCCAGCATAGGAAGATGTTGCCTACAACTTGTTCAGATTTCAGATCTACATAGAAATGATACGCTATACTATTCGGCAGATCATAAACATCATACACAGACGGCTCAAAATAGACACGTCACATTTTATTGTTTACCTGTACTGACACTAACTGGTCATTCAGACTTGTTAATGTATTATTATTTATCATTTTAGATAATGACATATTAATTGTTACACCCAACGAAGGAACTAGCCATACCACGAACACCAAAAGCATCAAAGCCGTCTGATTTTCAAACAGATCAGTCTGAGGGTGAACTTCGCCAGCGTAAGTATGCACAAAACTTAGAGATTCTTCTTGACAAACTCAACGGAGTGATTGCGAAATTTCTTAGCAAACGCAAAGAATCAACAGCACCCCATTTAGGTTGATCTGAGCCCTCTGGCAAATGTCTTCAGGATGTCGAGCGAAGTGTTGAAAATAATCCCCGTTGTGAAGCAACTGAAATAGCAGAGCATTGCCAAATGAGTTAAAGTACTTATGTGATGTGTCTTCATCAACTTGTCCACTAGGGTAGAACAGCTAAAAGGGAAACCTTTTCTTCGACCAACAAATATCCAAAGAAGAAACAAGAAATAAAACTTTCAAAACAGATGGCGTCTATTTACTTTCGAGATGTCCGTGCATATCTTTATTCTCAGAAGGGCAAAGATTGTGCTCGCACATTTTATTTAGTGCTGGATCTCCTGTCCGATATCTTCTATGCAGTAGGATTGAACCCATTATCTGTATATTGCTAACGATTATCAACATGAATACTTTTGTACAAATACAAAGAAAAAAAGAAGGAAGAACAAAAAAAATAATAATAATTGTTCTTCGAGTATGAACTTGTGTGCTTGGAGAATTTGTTAGCGTTAGGATTCTTTTCCCTGATAGATTTCTCCGTTGAGTTGAACATGATGGTTTCTGTGAATTACTGACGAAACTGGATATTCAGCTTTTGATGTAGGTGTCAACAACTGATTAGAATCACCGGAACTTTCAGTAGCCCTCGTTAATTTATATTAATTGACACCTTCACTGACAACCCACATCATTCGTCTGAATTAACCAGTTCTTAAATCCTACACACACATGAACAAACATAAATCCAATACACACATGAACAAACATATATATAAATCCTACACACACATCAACAAACATATATATATAAATCCTACACACAAACGAACGAACCTATGTGTATGCGTGTGTGTCTGTGTGTTTATGTATATATACATATAAGTGCGTATGTGTTTGATTGTGTATGCATGTTTGTATATATAAGGAGATCATTTGCTCTTCAGGTGAAGTAGATCTTATTTGCAGTGATTTAATTTATTTTGTTGCTACTCCGAGTTTCTTGGCATATGCTTATTTCAACAATCTCAGAATATTGAAAATTAGGGAAATTAAACTTCATTAGATCTCCGAACCAAACAAAGCACAACCATATACTCTGACATTACAAAACATTTAATCCGCGACCTAAATTATTTTCATTCAGGAAATCAATGTCAAATACTAATCTCTGATTTCAGCTTAAGGTTATACGTTTTCAGTCATTTGTGTGAAGTTCAGTACTTCCAGAATGAAATCATTAATTGAATTGTAAAGAACAGTAAACGAGATTGCTTGTGGTTGAGGCTCCAGCAAGGACGCCCATCTTCATTTTTGTACATTCTAATTTATTCATTCATCGTTCTATGTTTTATGTCCACACTTCTACTGACTTGTCTGCCCTTGTATCATCGTTCTCTGTGATTTGGGACCTCGTGCCTAATAAAGAATCAGTGAACTTCAGTACTTGAAATCTTCTTTTATTTCTCGGGTGGAAGGAAGAAGAAAAAAATCATCATCTTCATCGAGAATTGAACTAAAAATCTAAATGGACAAAGGTGAATACTGTAACAGGTTTAAAAGTCAGTCTACCATTAATCTATCCAATGTTCCGTTGACAAATATTGATTTTCTCACATAATCACAAAACTACTAACTTGGGGATTGGGGTAATATATTATTATATTATGATACTTACCCTAGTGTATATCTGGTACTATTTTATCCACATATGAAGAATAACAAGTACAACTAGTTTCGGTGACATTTTGAACTCACTAAATTCTACAGCACGTTAAATCTTTCGTTCACTTCTCTAATGACAATTATATTAATTATTAACTTATGCGCAAAATATATTTTTGTGAGTATATTCTCGTTTGCACTGACCCCAGTCTGCGGCTGGTTGTAATTTTATTCTCCCACGGAAGAATAAATGACAAAGTAAACTTCAAAGGCATTTGGATTTAAACCATAAAGGAATATAGCTAAACCTCGCAAGATATTTTGTTCACCATTTTACAAATTCTTCCAGTGTTCCGACATTTTTACTACCAGACATTGTCAAATCTTCCTCACATTTCAGAATTCTAAATCAAGCTTTTATCAAATTTTGTTAAAACTTCATCGATTATTAAGCATTTCCATTAGGGTGACAAAGTGTTCGAAGCGAATGAATGCCGGATTAAATGCCTTTTAGGTATTTAGTTAAGGCCCTTTGCTGTTACAAATCCAAAAGATCTCGAAGCCAATTTGCTTTCACTCATGTAGCATTAAATCAGATGACCAGATATAATCTTCCCCTATAAGATGTTCGTACTTGTGATGAAGCTAGAAATTTAAAAAGAATTAGTACACTTTAACACGAACTTTGATAGATTCGACAGAAATCCGGTTAAGAAGACTTCATAGTAAATGTTTTTACTGTGATAATTCCACCTGTAAGAAGGTCTTCAACATCTCAGCTCACTAAGTTCTGGGAATCTCATAAGAGTGAAATTTATTAATATGAAGGCCTGTTAAAAAGATTTGTAATAAGCAGTACCGAGCTCAAATCAATATGAAAGAATGTTTCTAACAATAAGTAGGCGTACAACCAGCAATGATCTCGCTTCCAGTTCACTTGTATTGCATCAGTTTGAGGCAGCTGTGAACAAGTATCAGCTGAATGAAGCTTATGAGTTTGTGAAAAGAAATAGATGTGAACGATTTCACCTATTTACACAAGATTATAAGTTGCTGGAGATGAGTTAAGATGGTTTGAATGTCACACAGTATATATGTGCTACATATTTGATTGACAGTGGAGGCACAATGGCCCAGTGTTTAAGGCAGCGGACTCGCAGTCGTAGGATTGCGGTTTCGATTCCCAGATCGGGCGTTGTGAATGTTTATTAAGCGAAAACACCTAAAGCCCCACGATGATCCGACAGGGGATGGTGGCGAAACCTGCTGTACTCTTTCACCACAACTTTCTCTCACTCTTACTTCCTGTTTCTGTTCTGCCTGTAATTCAAAGGGTCAGCCTTGTCACACTGTGTCACGCTGAATATCCCAGAGAATTACGTTAAGGGTACACTTGTCTGTGGAGTGCTCAGCCACTTGCACGTTAATTTCACGAGCAGGCTGTTCCATCCTCGACGTCGTAACCGACGGAGTGCCAACAACAACATTTGATTGACTATAGTAGAAAGGCATGGAGATAAATGAGACATCTGTCATTTTCTATTAGATCATAAACAGAAGCCACTATATACAGCAAAGCATTAGTTATTACATCCCCACCACCGGGTTGCTGGTTGTATTGTTGGTTAAACACACTACTTCTATTGACAGACAGTGTTTCATTGATATTGGAAGATTGTAGTCTGGATTTGATCTCAGAACATTAAACGAATGCAAATAAACACTAGTTCAAATCTTTCCCGTTTTAACTTATAGTGATAATAAGTACAAATGGTTAGAAAGGTAGTATATTAACAGGAATTTTTAGGGCGTCTAACTAACGACATTTAGTTTCGATCTTCATGTTTCCGTTCAGTTCCCAGTGAGACTGACTTTGCTTTTCATTCACTCGGGTTCAACTATAATAAGTACCAGTCAAAAAACAGGTTGAGATATTTGTCTCTTTATATTAATATTGGTTTCACATTTTACCATAAGGTAAGCAATTTTGAGGTAGGGATTAAGTCGACCGCAGTGTTTAACTGCTAGTTATTTTATCAATGCCGAATGGAGAAAAGGTAAAGACGGTCTCGGCTGAATTTGTGCTTAGAATGTAAAGATGACTGAAATGCAGCTAAGCATTTTGCCTGGCCTGCGAACGATCTTGCCAGCACGCGCCGTTCTCTTTACATGAAAATTGATTTCAAATTTGGGCCTCGACAGAAAGGGTAAGTCGATTACATCGACCCCAGTGCTTAACTATTTATCTTATCAACTCCGAAAGGATAAAAGCAATGTCGACCTCGGCGGAATTTGAACTTAGAACGTAAAGACGGACGAAATGCCACTAAGCATTTTGACTGGCATGCTAACGATTCTTCCAACTCGCTGTCTTCTCTTTGAATTAATATTAGAAATCATTCGAAAAATGCTAGAGTAAAGATAAAAAATACCCGATCAAATATAGATGTTTTCGATCTAGTTTGGCTTCTTTGCAATCAAATTTGATGGCAAAGAATCCAGACCAGATCGAAAACATCTATATATAGACTGATGCAAATCCAGTCAGCATTGATTTGGGGAGTTTCTGCACATCATTAATTTATATGCTAATGTATAGTTTTGTAATTCACTGTAAGGAGTGTCCACTGGAAAAACATTTGATCTTATCTAGTCCATTTTCTTTTAAATTTAGTTTATGACTCAGAGATGATGATCGTTTTGTAGCACTGTCTTGAGTCAATTAAAACCAAGACAATTCGTCACATATATCGTCATAATATAGGAATGACGTCACATTCTGATGTAGATAGAGCATAATCCTATCATCAATTAAATCGTTCCTCGTACGTCACCGCTACACCATATTGCCAAACACTGAAGGATAAAAGGCAAACATACCTTGGCGAGATTTGAACTTTTAATTTGAAACGATCATTTATTACAGGAGGAGAGTCATATGGCGAATATACTGTTAGATGTATGTACGTATGTTCTGCTATATGTATGTATATATATATATAATACTGGTGTTGTATATATTTCAGTACCCACCAAGGTTGATTTAAGCTTTCACTACTCTGAGGTCAATAAAACAGTTGCTCATAATGCGCTGGAGTTATATGCAGTCTACTAAGATTGATTTTTCTGTTTACCATTTCTCATTCTAATTCATGGTCCTGTACTGATGTTAAAAAGCATATTTGAGTATTCCTACCATAAGGGTGTTTGGTGGATGTATAAAGAAACACTGGTTGCAGCCTGTTCAGTTTCTCATGCCATTCTTTCACTAAAAGTTGTTACTCTTTCTGGCATAAATGTAGATGAGAATTTGTGGCATAAAACCAGTTGCAAACCAGAAGGCATTCTTTAAACTATATGCCTTGGCGGATCAAATGGCTTGATCATACGCTGAGAATAGATGTAGAGCGATGGCCTAGCGCAGCCAAACAATACCTAGCGTTGCACTGTTAAAATCTGACTGAAAGTAATGGACTTCAATTGTGAACTTGGATCAAGACATAGAGATACATTAAAGATTGATCTGAATGGTATGGGATCGTGGAAGACTGATTTCCCAAAAGGAAGAAAGGAATAAATGCATGAAATATATTCATCTATCAATCACATACAAAACTATTATACATGACGTCCCCCAGTAATATTCGTTTCAAATCTTGACACAAAGCCAGTAATTTCGAATCAGTGAGTAAGTTGATTACATCGACCCGCAGTTTTTCACTAGCACTTACCTTATCGAACACAAAAGAAAGAAAGGCCAAGTCGACATCGGCGGAATTTGAACTCAGAGCGTTATGACGGACGAAATGCCGCTAAACATTCCATTTGTCCCCACCAGTTTTGGCGGTCCTACAAAATGGAAATCGGTGCTGCTTTTTCTTCCTCGACTAAGACAAAATAAAATTTTATAAATGATTAAATAAAATACACTTGATACGAACAAAAATTTTCAATTGACACTCCTATGCTATTGGTTACAAGACTAAACATTGACATATGAATCTGTGGTGTTAAAAAAAAAAAAGTAACTATGGTTGTGCGCAGTCATTTGGTGCAGTAGACAGCGGAAAAATAGTGCACACTAAACATTGAAAGTGTGTGTTATTGAATTCTTCATCACAGGTGGCAATTGTTTGATTCTTAATTTATTAGCTTTAGTTTTTTTCTTCTTTTATGCAGATAGGAGTGAATTGTAAACATTCTGCTGAAGTAACAAGTTGCATGCGCACACATACACATGCATACATATATATACGTATACACACATATACACACATATACACGTGAGCGTGTGTATGTAGGTACGAATGTATTTGTTAGTGTACGTATGCGTGTGCGCATGTGTAGTAGTATAGCATTAGCAGCAGCAGCAGCAGCAGTAGTATTAGTAGTAGTAGTAGTAGTAGTAGTAGTAGTAGTAGTAGTAAACCAATCAGGCAGATATGTGCACAATATATGTGAATACACAAATACAGACCCACACAGGTATACAGAGCCATAGATGCGCATACACATACACACGCATATACCATACACACCTACGTATACGTGTGCGTGTGTGTGTATGCGTGTGCACATGTATGTGTCATTGTCGGTATGTGTTTATACATCCATAGTATTTCTTATATATATATATGTCTGTCTCTCTGATTGCTGTGTTATTGTTAGTGTCATAAAACGCTAGTTGGATGGGGTTGTAAAGAAAATACGGGGGATTGATTCAGTCACGTATACATGAGTGAATAAATTGAGTTCTTTTGTGTAATAATTATGTGGGTGTATGTCTCAATGTGGGTGTATTGGTTTTTGTCTTTGTTTTTTTACGTGTGTGTGTGTGTGTGTGTGTGTGTGTGTGTGTGTGTGTGTGTGTGTGTGTGTGTGTGTGTGTGTGTGTATGTGTGTGTGTGTGTGTTTTATGTGTGACTCTAGGTCTGATGGGCAACTAATTTTGTGAATCGTGTAAAGTAGTGTAGTCGCCTCAATCTTTCCCTCATGTTCTAAATTGCAATTCTATAGACTTCTAGCCGCTCCAGCTTTATCAACTGTAAATATCTTTAGGATATGATGGCGCCTCAACTTGGAACTCGACCTACAAGAAACAACAGCAAAATCTTTCTCAAATCACCATTACAGTCTGAAAACTATAAAAAAGAGAAAGTGACATGCTAGTTTCGACTGGAATGTTTTAGTTCTGTCTGATTTGGGTTTTAATTACAAGAAATATCTAAAAGTCTGTTTATTTATTTAAATATTTAAATACTTCTACTGAATTCTAGATTGGTTGAATATAACTTATGTAGTAATAATTCCAGACCCACACGGTTGCTATATAAGTGCCTTTTGCCGTTTTGTCTCGTCTTTCTTCAAAACGAAGTTACTGGTGAATCTCAAATGTACATGTTCACTTTTCTTGGACAGATAACAACTTCTGGCGTTCAAGTTATTTTCCCTTTTTCTATTAAAAAAGAAAAGAAAGAAAATATTTATTTCATAGCGTCTTGTTCGGAGCATTCACCTCTGAGCTGTTAGCTCGCAAACACTCACCTTCATCACACATTCATCCATAAACACACACACACACACACACACACACCTAAAGGCGTACGTAGGGTCAGGCTGTATGGTACGAAGCTTGCATCTCAACCACATGGATCGGGGTTCAGTCCCACTCCTGCAGCTGCAGGTCTATTGCCTCAGACCTATCAAAACCTTGGGAGTGGATTTAGTAGACGCAAACTGAAAGAAGCCCATGGCATATACATATGTGCGTGTTTGGGTGTGTGTGTGTGTGTGTGTGTTTGTGCATCTTTGTGTCTGATTTTATTCCACTCCACCGCTTGACAACCGGTATCGGTGTATTTACGTCCTTGTAAGTAGCGGTTCGGCCCAAGAAGTCGATAGAATAAGTACAAGCAAAAAAAAAAAATCCCCCCCCCCCCAAAAAAAAAATCAAGTACTATGATCGATTCATTCGACTAAAAATAATTCAAGACGATACCCCAGCATGGCCGCAGTCTAATGACCGAAACAATATTAAAAAATAAAAGATAAAAGGAATATATATGTGTTACTGCGCCAGTTACGATTTGTAATTCTATATTTTATTAATATTTCGGCAATGATATTTGGTAACATGACGATGAAACGATCGTAGTTTATGCAACAAAGCATACGGCTCAATCCGCTTTCTCTTATTCATAGGCATATTTAAACTGGAACTTAAGTGTTCCTCGTTCAGATTTGAAATGTTTGCGTTTCTATAATATCATTAGCTTTTATTCATTCCCTAACTTGATAGGCATACAACAACAAGCCAGCTAACACTAAAAACCTCTAGAGAGGCCTCTTTCTCAATGTACCTGAAGACAACCAGACTAGTGGGTCGAAACATATGTTGCACATAATAAATGTCTAATACGAAATCCATCTCCTACTATTAATTAATACTATTACCCTAACTGCCACTGCGGTGTTTAAGTACATAGGTTCTCAAAGTGGACGCTACCGCCCTCCGGTAGTCGTTAAGACAATCCAGGTAGAGATAAACGAGGCGTTGGTAGGAAGGCAGTTGATTGGGGGAGGCTATGAATTTATTATAATATTATTATATAATATGCAAATTATATAATACATCAAATATCAAATGATTCATAGTATATATAAATTAGTAAAATATAAAATATTTATTTATGCATAAAAATAGGCTTGGGGCGCCGGGGGTATTATGTGGCCATGAGGTGGGCAGTGGCCCAAGAAGTTTGGGAACCTCTGCTCAAGTAGATCCAATGGAAGTGTACCGCAACTGCGGATGACAACAGACAGGCTAAACTGTGCCGGTGCTCTATTCAGCATTTAAACACAATAAACGAATTATAATTATTTGACCAAAATATTTATTATATATATATGTGTGTATGTATGCATGTATGTATAAATGTATGTATATACAGAGTATAT
>NC_068987.1:108459077-108461577 GCF_001194135.2 Octopus bimaculoides
TATATATATATATATATATACTCTGTATATACATACATACTCTACCCACCGCATTGAGATTCGAATCAAGTAATGTTGTTTGTACTACGTAAATTACAGTTTTATATTATTTTATATCACTTTCTTACGATATGTATGTATGTATGTACGTATGTATATACGTATACATTGATAAGATTTATATTCAAGAGTGTCAGAGGTATTTCTTCTTAATTCATTCTTGACCACATTTCTATATTTCTATCAAACTACAGTGTTCTTGGTTCAAATAATTTCACAGAAATAATGGAAAACTTAGTGAAGATCAGTAAAAATAATTTTACTCATTAATTTGTATAAAACTATGGGTGTTCCAAGAATAATTTAACGATAAATTCTTGCATAAAAATAATATTCCAATCGACCTGATAACAATAACATCTATCTACCACTCTAAGACTGGTGGTGGTGGTGGTTTTTGGCTTTGGTTGCTTTGGGGGTGGGGGGGAAGTGTTAGCTGATGTGTTGGTGATGTTAGTAGCTGTGTTGAAGGTAGCTGAGGTGGTGGTGCTGCTACTGTTATTGATGGTGTTTGAGTTGGTGATATTGGTAGTATTGTTGGTGGTGGTGGTAGTGCTCATGGTGGTGGTTGGGTGGTGATGCGGGTGGTACTGGTTGTGGTGTCGGAGGTGAAATACTTATGAAAGCTGATTATTGCTCTACCATTCATCATTTAGATGACGACGACGGTCGTGGTGGTGGTAGTGGCGATTCATGGTGGTGATAGTGAGGTCAACGACGACGACGACGACGACAATGATGAGGATGAGGATGAAGATGATGATGAACATGATGATGATGAAGTTGTGTATGATGGTGTTGGTGGTGGTGATCAGCCTCGTAGTCATAACGGTATAGGTGGTGTTCATGATGATGATGATGATGATGACAGTGATGATGATGATGATGATGGTGATGATGGTGACGATGATGATGATGATGATGACGACGATGATGATGATGATGAGGAGGAGGAGGATGATTTGTTTGGTACTACTTCAAGTCTGTTGCTGTGGAACCAAATTTCTCTGTGATTTATTTATGTAGAATAAGAATAAATGGTTCTGCAGCATTGTCTGGACAATGTCAGGAATATCTTTGTGTAGCGGTATCGTGTACGAGACAGTAGTACAGTGGTATCCCGGCAACGTGGAATAGTGAGCAGGTATACGTTTAGACAGGGTAACAAGATTAATCATCATAGTACCCTATTCGACAAAAATCGTAGTTTTAATGTTTGCCATTTTTATTCGACACACGATCGTAAGGTCTTGAGTTCGATACCCGGAGGCGTGTTATGTGCTTGGGCAACACACTTTATTTCACGTTGCTCTAGTCTATTCAGCTAGCAAAAAATGAATAGGACATGTAATTCAAAAGAGCCAGGCTTGACGTGTTCTGTGTCGCGTTGAATCTTCCTGAGAACTAGGTTATTAAGTGTACGCGTGTCTGCGGAGTACTCAGCCTCTTGCACGTTAATTTAACGAACAGGCTATTCCGTGCATTATTTACATTATTTACATTTGACGGATATTTGTACTCATCTTGTTTATTGTTAACACAACGTTTCGGTTGATATACCCTCCAGCCTTCATCAGGTGTCTTGGGGAAATTTCGAACCTGGGTTCTCATTCCTAAGGTACATTTCGATATTATTACTCTCTTACTCTTTACTCACTCTTTTACTTGTTTCAGTCATTTGACTTTGGCCATGCTGGAGCACCACCTTTAGTTGAGCAAATCGACCCCAGAACTTATTCTTTGTAAGCCTAGTACTTATTCTATCTTATTTTGCCGAACCGGTAGATTACAGGGACGTAAACACACCAGCATCAGTTGTCAAGCGATGTTGGGGGACAGTCACAGACACAAACATATACACACACACCACACACACACACACACACTCACACACACACACACACACACACACATATATATATATATACATATACATATATACGACGGGCTTCTTTCAGTTTCCGTCTACCAAAACTACTTACAAAGCTTTGGTCGGCCCGAGGTTATAGTAGAAGACACTTACCCAAGGTGCCACGCAATGGGACTGAACCAGGAATCTTGCAGTTAGTAGCTCGCGCTCTTAACCACTACACGATATGCCCTTGGGCTGTTCCGTTGACCGGATCAACTGGAAGGCGTATCGTCGTGACCAATGAAGTGCTTGTATATTATGTATGTGAGTGTGTGTGTGTGGCTATGTGGTAAGAAGCTTGCTTTCCAACCATATGGTTGCTAGTTCAATCCTACTGTGTGGTACCTCGGACTAGTGTCTTCTACTATAGCCTCGAGCCGGCCAAACTTTGTGAGTGGATTTAGTAGACAGAAACTGAAAGAAGCCCGTCGTGTATATGTGTGTGTGTGTGTGTGTGTGGGTGTGTGTGTGTATGCGTGTGTGTATGTATATATATATTTGTGTGTTTGTGTCTGTGTTTGTCCTCGC
>NC_068987.1:108464077-108465765 GCF_001194135.2 Octopus bimaculoides
CTTTCAATAAATGAACTCAGCCAACTAACTTGCACATTAGAAATGTAGTCTGTAAAAGGAACACTCTAAAATATACAAGATCTTTCTAAAGTCTAAAACGTGAATTTGTTATTGCTATCTGCATTCTAGCGATGCATCTAATTTAGAAGCCAGCTCCTTCCTTACAGAAATATGTCCAATGATTAAAATAAAAGATGAACAACAGTACCTATACACCTATATACATACATGCACACATTCATTCATGCAATGACACAAACATACATACATACATACATACATTGTTGTTGTTGTGGTAGTTGGCACTCCGTCGCTTACGACGCAGAGGGTTCCAGTTGATCCGATCAACGGAACAGCCTGCTCGTGAAATTAACGTACAAGTGGCTGAGCACTCCGCAGACACGTGTACCCTTAACGTAGTTCTCGGGGATATTCAGTGTGACACAGTGTGACAAGGCTGACCCTTTGAATTACAGGCAGAACAGAAACAGGAAGTAAGAGTGAGAGAAAGTTGTGGTGAAAGAGTACGGCAGGGTTCACCACCATCCCCTGCCGGAGCCTCGTGGAGCTTTACGTGTTTTCGCTCAATAAACACTCACAACGCCCGGTCTGGGAATCGAAACCTCGATCCTATGACCGCGAGTCCGCTGCCCTAACCACTGGGCCATTGCGCCTCCACACTCATACAAACATACATACATACATACATACATACATACATACATACCTAAACTAAGATTTAGTATCCTCAAGCTAAGAAAGAAAATCGCTAAGATGAAAATTAAAGATACAGTTTGGTCTGTAAGAGGAACGGTATAGGTATGCAAAATTTTCTTAAAATTCGATACATAACAATTATTGTTTTGTTATCCAAATTTCAGTTGTGGAGCCCTTGTTTCTTTGTTAGAAGCTGGTCCTCTTCTTTCTGTAAGAATACTACTAAATAAAATATATGTCGGTGTGTCTGTTTGTCCTCGTAACTTAGCGTTTCAGCAAAACAGACTAGGCTTACAAAGAATAAGTCATGGGTTCGATTTCCTCGACTAAAGGGTGTGCTCCAGCATGGCCGCAGTCAAATGACTGAAACAAATAAAAGAATAAAAGAATATACATACCTACATACATTTATATATATATATATAATATATATACATATGCATATATATATATATATGTAAACTTTGTGTTTATACACACACATATATATATATGTATGTATGTATATTGTGTGTATCTGTGTGTGTGTGTGTCTGTGTGTGTGTGTGTGGCAAAAGGAAATATACTGAATGTGGGAGGGAAGGGAAAGCCTTCACAGTAGTCGATCATGTTCGATTGGAGCGTGACTTAACATTGCTCGGAGGATTGCAACACCAATATCTGTAACATCAACAACAACTGGCTGGTCCACAGAGATAGAGTTCAGAAAAAAAACAAGAATATATTGCAATTGAGAGTCTATCACATTTCGGTTCACGTTAATTTTTCGCTCCCTCAACACTCAGGATATAAATTTCTCTAAGCAAATACAAACATACATACATACATACATACATATATATATTTATATATGTATGTATATGTAGATTTATAGGTAGCCATATATATGCATATATATGCACATATATGTATATATAAACACTCAAATATATATGTGTGTGTGTACATATACGTGTGGGTATATATATATA
>NC_068987.1:108465775-108466361 GCF_001194135.2 Octopus bimaculoides
GACACACACACACACACGCAAACTCATGTAATATGTGAGTAAAAAAAATATACATATATATATATAGATGCATTCATACGTACGTACCTGCGTGTGTATGCTTTGTGGGTACATATATAGTCATATCTTTATGCGCGCATGTATATATACATATATATATATGCACATGCAAATGTATATATGTTAGGGTAGGTGTGTGTGTGTGTACGTGTCTGTGTATGTGTACGCATACACTTACGTTTATGTTATATAAACATGTACATTTTATAGACAAAAAGCTTTTTGAGTAGATTAAATTTGTTTAGTGATAGACGAAATTGGTTTTTTCTTCTTTTACTTTCATTTTTCCCAAATTTCTCTCTTCCTTCTTTATTTCCCCTTTTTCCTTTATTATTATTATTATTATTATTATTATCATTATTATTATTATTATTATTATTATTATTATTATTATTATTATTATTACGTTGTTATCTCGCCCCAGTATCCGTGTTGTATGTGTATGTGTCTCAGTGTGTGTGTGTGTGTGTGTGTGTTTTCCTTTACGTTTGTTTATTATAGTCTAATTATTAAAATGGCTGCAGTA
>NC_068987.1:108467330-108468133 GCF_001194135.2 Octopus bimaculoides
TGGTGGTAGTAGTAGTAGTAGTAGTAGTGGTGGTGGTGGTGGTGGTGGTGGTACTGCTGTTTGCGGTAGTAGTAGTAGTAGTAGTAGTAGTAGTAGTAGTAGTAGTAGTAGTAGTAGTGGCTGTGGTTGTGGTGGTGGTTGTGGTTGTGGTAGCGGTGGTGGTGGTAGTTGTGGTGATGGCTGTAAGCATTGAGAAACATCGTTGTTCTCTAGTATGTCGGACGGGGTGGTCACTGGTGGTAATCGTAGTGACGGTGATCGTCAGAGTCGTAGTGACCTTCGTCGCCGTAGTAGTCATGGTCGGCGGTCCTTTTGGTTGCTATTTCTTGTTGTTATTGTTGTTGCTGTCGTCTGTAGCGGTGATGTTGATGGGTGTTAGTGCTAATGGTATTTAGTCTAGTCCGTCACGGAATGTAGTTACTGCGCAATGTGTTTGCCAAGGAGGAGACACCTGTTTACATAGGTCCATTTCATTGATTTCAAAATGCTGCAGACATCGTTTAGCTTTTATCTTCTACTTGTTTAGGTTATTGCAATGCGGCCATGCTGGGGCATCGTATTTAAGGGTTTCAAATTTTTTTTCGATAGCACTGACACTGGTATTTCTCGGTCCCTTTTGCCGAACTGCTAGTTTATAAGGTCGCAAACGAACTAACACCGGCTGCCAAGTGATTGTAGGCGTGATGAAGACACACACACACACACACATATATACATATATATATATATATATATATATATATATGTATGTATGTATGTATGTATGCGTTTACTTTTTTACTCATTTACTTGTTTCAGTCATT
>NC_068987.1:108468143-108468437 GCF_001194135.2 Octopus bimaculoides
TATATATATATATATGTATGTATGTATGTATGTATGCGTTTACTTTTTTACTCATTTACTTGTTTCAGTCATTTGACTGCGGCCATGCTGGAGTACCGCCTTTAGTCAAACAAATAAGACCCCAGGATTTATTCTTTGTAAGCCTAGTGCTTATTCTATCGGCTTCTTTTGCTGAACCGCTAAGTTACGGGGACGTAAACACACCAGCATCGGTTGTCAAATGATGTTGGGGGACAAACATAGACACACAAACATATACACACATATACATACATACATACATATATATATATA
>NC_068987.1:108468520-108470709 GCF_001194135.2 Octopus bimaculoides
ATATATATACATATATACGACGTCCTTCTTTCAGTTTCCGTCTACCAAATCCACACACAAAGCTTTGGTCGGCCCAAGGCGATAGTAGAAGACACTTGCTCAAGGTGCCACGCAGCGGGACTGAACTCGGAACCATGTGGTTGGTAAGCAACCTACTTACCACACAGCCACTCCTGCGCCTATATGTATGTATGTATCTTGCATGTGTGTATGTGCATATACATATAAGTAAAAGAAAAAGTCTGGAAGAAGCACAATGTAAGATCGAACCTTTGATCCAAGTCCGATGAAGAGCCCCTCTAATGTCAAAAACTGCAAATGTTACGTAAGTTTTCAATTTCAACGCCAGTTTACCTAACTGCCGTTGAAACCAGAGTTGGTACAGAAACAATTGTAAGTGATGGTTAAAGATGTGTTGGAGTATTTCTTTGTTTTATTATTTGGAGTACATGTACAAACACACAGACACACACACACACACACATTCTCACATACACACATACTCACACGCAAACACATATATACATGCATACATACGTTCATACATACATGCATACATACATACATATATACATACATGATGGGTTTCCACACAGTTTCCTCTAAATAATTTCCCTCACAAAGTATTGGTTAGCCCGGAGCTATAATGGGAATTATTTGCCTTGTGTGCCTTACGTATTTATCTGAGGTACGTTAGGCTACCATTTCAAGAAGATCAAACGTTCACGTAGAGAAACTCTTTAGTCGATTTTATTTATTAGTGTTTATTGTCCAATTTCTTGGTGTTTGTCATCCACTTTTTGAGAAATTCAGTGGCGGAAAGTAATTTGTACCTCAGTTTCCTTTCCAAGTGAACATTCGATGAAGATTTGACCAAAGTAATAGTACCACTACCTTTTTCCCTAATACTATTTCCACCACCATCAGCCTTTTCATTTCTACCATCTCCACCTGTAGCAATAAAACCACATTCATCACATCTCCCAAATCCTCTCTTAGTTCTCAATACTTCTAGCTTCGTACTCGACACATTCTCTATCGTCATAACTACGCGACAGATGAAAATTATATGTCCAGCCCTATCAAATAAGAGCGATGGGCAAATGTTTATGATCAACTTGACAGAGTTGTAGATATGCATGCTTCTGCTTTGGTGATTACACATGTAGCGACGAAGACTGTGAGGGTTAGGGCTTACTACAAAACAAACTCTGACTCTGTGCTAGAAACGGTGCTAAAGACGGTGCTGGAGACGGTGCTGATAGCAGACATGTTTATCGGTGTGAGAGGAGCTAGTGATAGAGAAGAATGTGATAATGAATTAACATTCCAACGGGCTGGATAACGATATACAATGGAGAGACAGCACGTAGCATAGGTGAGCGTATATTTGGTCACTGGTGGGAATTCAAGTGCGATAGTGGTTGTGATAAAAAGAGGCAGTGGTGGTAAGAGAGGATGTGGGAGATGTGATGAATGTGGTTTTATTGCTACAGGTGAAGATGGTGGGAATGAAAGGATTGATGGTGGTGGAAATACTATTAGTGGAAAAGGTAGTGGTACTACTACTTCAACGGCAGCTATTAGCAGTATTATAGGCGGCGTGTTGGCTGACCGCTAGAGCCTTCCTTTACTTTATCTTTTTTTGAAGTAATATTTCTCTTACCTTGTTCTTACATATTCGAATCGCAAAATATTTTTTTATGACATTTTGTGGTTAACATTTACATACGACTCGAGAAACTCGCTTATTCTTAGCTGTCACCTTGTTCTTTATCGCTGCAATTTTTTGTTGCTTCTGTAGATGGTATTACTTCTGTTGATGTAGCCACTGTTTTCGGTGTTATTGTAGCTACTGGTTTCTTATTTCTGTTGTTGCAGCTGTTGATTTTCTTATTGCAGTCATTATTATTTGTGAGTACAATATTTATTATCAACTTTCTTATGAATTTTCTCATCATTGTTCCATAACTTTACTGGTGTCGATATTTCTGTCACTGTCGGAATTATAACTGTTGTTTGGGCAATTGTTTCCAATACACAAAAGATTCTTTTAACGTTTCCTCTGCGCTGAAGGAGCGAGTAGGCTCCCACGGTTATAAGAATCATCATCTGCTATTAACACTTCCACCACTGCTGTAGTTATGATGATATGAATATCCGTCTCAAAGCAGATATATATATATATA
>NC_068987.1:108470975-108474846 GCF_001194135.2 Octopus bimaculoides
TATATATATATATATATATATATATATATATATATATGTATGTATATATTACAATTATCAATGCATCTTCCCTTAAACAGGGAAGACGTATGTCTAAATTTATCAATGTACGCTCCTTCTCTTTCTCTTTGTCTCCTTATTTCTTCTCCCATTCCTTTCTTTCCTTTTTATAATATAACACGACAATAAACGCAACAAATATAACTAAGATTACATTATTCAAATATTATAACAATTTAAATAGGGACAGCAGCTGCAAGACACGTCTTTTCGCTGTAAACCAAACAATAGCAATGACATCGACATGATGATGCTGATGATGATGATGATGAGAAGGGGGAGTCCTTTTATTTACCATAGCTGAGCCAAATGATGAGCCATTACAAAGATATGTTACAATTTATAAAGGAGTGGGGTGAATTTGTGTATAATGGCTGACGATGTAAAATGAGTGAAGGGGAAAATGAAATGAACAATACACCTAGTATAGAATGTGTATGACATCCGACTCACAGAAATGGGAATTCTCCTATTCTACAGCCTCTTGCAGTAGAGGTATGCTTAGTGGTTCCCAACCAGGTCTGACTTATACTCTCCAAACTTAAAGAACGGACTATCCACATCGGTCGATTCATCAGGTATGCACTTGCTCCATACTTTCCGTCTCTTAATGGCTGTTATTGCCTTTTCTCTCAACATCACAGCTTACGTAGAGAGCATCGATTGGCTATCCATTATTGTCTCTAACCCATTGATCGCTCCAAACTGTTAAATGTCTGCTGAAAACCGCATAGATCTGCCAGGACACGAGTAACATGTGTCAGTCTCGGTTCATCAAAGAACGAATTCTACTTTTGTTTCCACATCGTACCTCCGCCATCTGAGCCCATTTAACGGCGTTCTTTTCCCTTTGCTCTAGAGCATGAGCCCTAACTATAACAAAGCAGCGTTCATGTTTCGCGTTGGAGAAATAGTCGAAGGTTATTCTTACCTGTAGCACGTTGGTCGCAATTTCCTTACTAATCCGAAATAGCTCCATATCCAGTATATTTCTTTCTTTACCTAGTTTTGTACTAATCGTTATCGTCTTATATTTAATTGCCTTTTTCAAGTTATCACGCCACCGGTTGTTGACGATTGCTTCGATTAACCACCGCTTTACAATCTCTATAATGCTGTCCCTGTAATCTTTGTGAACAAGATGCTTTTAACCTCCGGTAAAGTAGTCTTTTCATGTATATCATATCTAAGTCGGCTGAGAGGACAGTGTAATCGATCAGCTTAAATTATAAACATCCTATAATAAGTTTATCAACTGAGCTAATCAACACTCTATCTCGGAATGGTTTGAATGGTTTCCTGAACATGAATTATTTCATTCTGAGGAGTTTCAGTTCACGTTCTACCGACCACATTCGTTTGGAGACAGAGTGTAGCTTGATTGGAAAGACGAGCTTCACAGACATTCATGTGTATCCTTCGCGTTACGTAAACGTTCCGTTCCTGAAAACTTTACCGTGACGGGCAAGTCAATAATCTGAAACATATTAGCGATTAACATCCAAGTAAGATGGAAGCCAATGAAATATAGGCTTCTTGTAACGAAGTTCCACATTACGCTAAGTTCTTCAGGAAGGCAAGGTCTTAGTAACTTTGTAAATGCTTGTAGAACAAGCGATGACTAAACCTGCTCACCGAAGTCATTGTGAAATATCGGTATGTGTTGCATCACCAGTTGGTTCTTGCGTGCCATTAGCGTTGGTGCCTCGAGGTTTGTGTTGGTATCTAGATAGATAGATAGATAGATCTCTGCTCTATGTATGTATATATGTATGTATCTATCTATCTATTCATTTATCTACCTATCTATCTATCTATCTATCTATCTATCTATCTATCTATCTATCTATCTATCTATCTATCTATCTATCTATCTATCTATTTAACTAACTAATTAACTAACTATGTTGCCTGATATACACCAGCACATTAAAATAAGAGTTGTTTGGTATGACTCTACAAGTCACTAAGATTTGAGCACCGAACGAGTACATAGAAAATACTTTTGTCACTGAGTGTATCTCGGATAAACTCAGATGGCAGCTTGTAGAGTTTTTGCCGAACTATCAGTTCCCTCCACCGAATGAGACGGTGGTAATTTGGCATGGGGCTGATTGGATATTCATTGTTTTGGCTTCATTACTATTTGCCACTGGAGGAGGCAAACACACACATGCATGTACAGAACTATACATATAGAAAGAGTTGATGAAAGAGAGAAATAAACATTACACAAACATAACTAGACGCTGATACAAACAAACAGGGAGAGAGAAGGGGAGACAGTGAGAAAGAGAGAGAACGAGAGAAACATTAATGTGAGGGATATATTGATACTTTCTGATGTGAAATAAGTCAGTTCCAAATGAGTGATACCAAATAAAGGGCGCTGAAACGGCTATGGTAAAACATCCCATAGCCTTTCCTCCAGAATTAATGATGGACCACTCATTTTGGATTTTACACATTTTTTTTCCAACTTAAAAGTTCTTTAGATCGTTGTGCATAATATATCCTTCTAGATAGTGTCACTCATGTAAACGATTGTCACTCATGTAAACGACCAAATCTCTGTAAGATGGAAAAGTTGATGTTCCATAGAGCGGATTGTTTAACTTCTAGAGAACTATGAAGTCATGGAAACATCACTGAGACCAGATGCGCATTCTTACTCTACACTTGACGGAGAAACTGCAGTTCTGAGATGGGGTTGACAAAAACTGAAGACATTCCAGTACCTTCTTTGATGATAATTAATTATGATTACGATTATGACTAATCGTAATAATGTTATAATTAATCGTGTTTCGTAATTTCTATACTATTTAGGGCGGCGAGCTGGCGGAATCATTGGCGTGCCGGATAAAATGCTTAGCGGCATTTCGTACATCTTACCGTTCTGAGTTCAAATGCTGCCAGATGAAAGGATTTGCCTTTCACCTTTTCGAGGTCGAGAAAATCAGTGTCAGTTAAGAAACACTGGGGTGGATGCAATCGACTTAACTACATTCCGAAATTCCTGGCCTTGGCCAAAATTGGAAAACATATAATACCTAATTATCTTTTATAGATAATCTAATATCTGCTTATGATCTATAAACAATTTACAACAGATCATCAATGATAGATTAGTTTTTGACTATTTTCAATAACTAATCTTGAGTTTGCTTATGATTTATAATTCTTTTTATAATAAACTGGGATTTATAACTTATTATAATAAATTATGAGTGATAGATTATTATTATAATAAATTATATAACAAATGCATATTAAATTATTTCATAACTCATGATTGATAACCAATTTTAGACTTAATTATGTTTAATAAATAATTTTGTATGTAATTATGATTTGTAAGTAATTCATCGCAAATTGTGATCGATAAAATATTTTATATAATCTTTGTACTAAGTGTCATTTATAAATAATTTGGTAACTCATTAAGATTCATAAATAATGAATTAACTAAATATCATCTAATCAAACATTATACTTAATTGTGCTTTTAACTAACTGAAAACAAAAAAAAGATGTGATTAATGAACATCTAATTAATTTCGTGTAATTACGAATTATAAGTAATTTCATAAAAATGTAGCTCGTAACTAAGATTATTTGTCTTTATGACGTATGATGTATTATAACTAATTATGATGAATTATAATTAATTCAAATTGTAGTTAATTGCATTGTCTTATTATGATTTAAATATAATTTTATAAGATTTATAATTAAAATTGAAAAAATACTTTTATGAATTATATTCGAAATATTCACTTAACTTCACGAAGTAAAATTATATATATAA
>NC_068987.1:108479305-108483144 GCF_001194135.2 Octopus bimaculoides
CTATATCTAATGGTTAATTAGTTCTTTTAAAAGCAAATAATTATTTTTGCTAATAATGTTTCTAGCATTCGTTTTTATTTTATATAAAATATTTTTCGCTTCAATTAAAGGTCTAGAAAGAAGAATAAAAAAAAAAACATTCGCTGATTAGATACTCAGTCTGATTGCATATTCTCAAACACTTGTTTTCCTATACGTATACTGTTTGGTAGACATCATCATTGCACTTGGCCTGAAGATAAAATTCTTATCTCCCACTGTCTCAGCTCACCTAGCAGAAAGTAGGTATTACGAAATAAAAAGCATCACTTTGCATAATTAGTGAATGAATTGTTAGCATCTGTCATCCAACTGAAGTTCTAGTCTAGTGTTGATTTCGAGTAAAGTAATCGCTATCGTTTTCGAAGACGCGAAGTTAGTTGTTTGATCATTGGGACTCTTGTTTACTCATTGAAATAGCGAGCAATTTGCTTAATATTCTCTATATCCATGGGTATAAACACTTTCGGAGAATTTACAATCCCTTCAAAACCTTCTGTGCAATTTTTCTTCCCTAATTTATTCTATAAATCTTGGATCGAAACGATTCCATGGTAAACAACACTTTTCCTGAATCGCCCGCAGTGGAATTGATTTCGGATGATCGTGATTGGGAAATTAACTTTTTAATTCTCGGCCAAGTTGCACTCACAAAATGAAGCGATTTGAAATGTAACCATTAGTCAGTCACTGAACATCGTTCCGAAACATGTCAGTATAATCATTAAAATTTATTTAAATCTGGAAATATACATTGCATTTTTCAATGCAAGGATACTATACAGCATGTTACTAATCAGATGACGAATATTCTCTTGGGGAATTTCTTGCCTAGTTTCGTGCAGTAATCTCAAAAGATCAAGCTTTGAGGATGCTTTCTTGTTCTTTTTACGGCGTTTCCTGTCCATTATGTTCCAGATGTGTTCAATAGGGTTCATATCTGGTCAATGACTTAGCCATGGAAGTTTTTACGCCATTCTTTTCCAACCAATCTTGGGTCTTTTTAGCCGTGTGACAAAGAGCCCCATTTTCCTTAACTTAGGTCTTCTTCATTTTACCATTGGAGATGATTGGAAGAAGTCCTTTCTACAATACGGACACATATTTATCTGAGTTTATGTTTCCATCACACTCCACCATTTCTGATTGACCATTGCTCCAAATTGTGCCCTAGACCATCGCAGAATAGCTGGCTTCTTTCATTGTTGACAGCAATTTCCTTATGTCAAATTCTTGATCACAGAGTCTCCAGACCTACACTCGACCACTGTTAGAAAATGCAGCAAATTTGGACGCATCAGAGAATATGATAATGTCCTAAATTGTTAGCGGTCACTCAATCATCTCACTGGCCCAATAGCCAAGAAGCTCTTGATGTTGGCTAGTCAATGAAGTGGCTTCCTTCATGCTGTTCTGCCATAGTAATCAAGTTTGTGGAGATACCCGACAGCTGTTCTGGGACTGACATCAACTTGTTCTGCTATGTCAGAGGCCTTGCAATGAGGTTTATCCTCCACACTTAACAAAGCAAAATGTCCTGTCAGAGGGCCCTCCTACACCTCTCTGGTGAATTACAAAATCACCCTGTTTACTGTAGAAAGCGGAATCTCAAAGTTTTCTGCGATTTTACGCTGACCAGATCCACCTTCAGATTGACCCACGATACGGCCTCGTTGAAATTTGGACAGTTCCAAGACTTCTTTTGTACGTGGCATGATTAAACAGTCACATACAGAAACTTAAACACAAAAATGGACATTAATAAAAGATATAAACTTTTCAACTTAAAAATAAACATAAAACAATGTTTTATGGGCTGTCTATTTACTTATGTCATGTCTGTACTTTCATTTACATGATTCATTAAAGACAGGAATGTTTTCCAGATTTATCGTTAACTTTTATAGGCTTTTTATATTTATGCGTCAATTCTTTGTTAGCTTGGAACGATAATGCTCCTAAATCTATGTTGTAAAATTTCCCACCATAAGTTTCTGAACCGTTAGACCTCCACGTCAGCAATCACGTGTTGTTTTGTTTTGTTTTGTTTTAATCAATTTCTTTATAATCGTTAGAACAGCATGTTCGTAGCTATATGGTAAAGTGTTGATGCGTGTGTTGTTTGTGTATTTATTCTGGCGTCAGGTTGCGATATGGGTAGAGCTTACATGATTGATCTACATTTGTGAGGAATTTTTTAAACTGTGCAAGTGTTATTCTCCAGTATATTTCTAGCGTATTTTGTTTATTAGTGTGTGCTATAGATCAGTGGTTTTCAACCATTTAAAACCTGTGGACTCCTTTGATTCCTCTTCTTTTCTACTGGACCCCTTTAGTCATTCGCTGTTAATAAAAGAAAATGTCTTACTGTTCTTTTATAATTAAATATTATTCGGAATTGCATATAAAAGAAGCATTTTCTGAATTGTAGAAGTATAACTAATTTATTGCTTATAATTTTTAACAATTAAATCTTATATTGTCCCTCAAGGGTCACATGGACCCCATTTAGGAACCACTGCTAATGCGAGTTGCGAGTCTTCTTTGTAAATGCATGTTGATTGAACGAGACAATGTTGTACAAGTATGTCCAGTGTAACAACTGGATTCCTGGAGTTTGCAACTTTCAGTTTTATAATTAAACTTATAGATTGCGCTGGTTATCAGTAGCCTCCTCGTCTCGGTCAAATTTCGAAACAACGCAAGCACCAAATCTATTTCAGTCCTCCAAAATGAGAGTGTAAATCTCTGGATAGATTACATGTAGATTTAAGAATTTTATTGTTCCAAACCAACTGCTAGAAACTAAATCAAAGATACAAAAAACTATAATAAAAAAAAAAATACAGAACGATTGTTTAACTTTTACAATTTCTGGGCTGCCGACGTAGCCATATATATATATATATATATATATATATATATATATATATATATAGGGAAGGGGGTCTTTGTGCTTGTATGTGAATGTGTTTGTTTGTGTGTGTGTGCATGTCAGTATATGTAGTGAGTTACAGTGACATTTTAAAATAGACACAAGATCATGAAGATGGAGACAGACAAAACACACACACACACACATATATATATACATATATACACATATACACACAGGCGTATATATATATATATATATATATATATATATATATATATATACACACATATATACATACATACATACATACATGCATACATACTTATATGCATATGTATATACATGCATACGTAGATGCTTAACGTATATGCTGTCGGGTCTTAGGTTGCACATCGGTTCTGCTAATTAATTAATGTCCAAAGTTTCTATAATTTCTAATTAGTTGTGATTTTCTATAGGACGGGGAAGATCTAATTGCGTTAATTAACTTGCTATTGAAGAAGATGGAACAGGATGATGAAACTGGTAATGCCGGGCAAAATGATGAATGCAATACGCATGCGCAAAAGCATCACTGATACCTGATTTGTTCACGATGATTATAAGTAGTAGTAGTAGTAGTAGTAGTAGTAGTAGTAGTAGTAGTAGTCGTTGTTGTTGTTGTTGTTGTAAAGAACTTTCGATTGCAAAGAGAAGAGAAAGGTTTTGTAAGAGTGCGGAAGACAGAGAGGGAGAGATAGACAGAAAGACAGTGAGTGTGTGTGTGAGAGAGTGGGGGGATAAACAGACAGACAGACTGACAGACAGTGAATGAGTGTGTGTGTGTATGTGCGTGTGTGTAACGCAGAGAGAGAGAGAGAGAGAGAGAGAGAGAGAGAGAGAGAGAGAGAGAGAGAGAGAAATAAAAGAAAGATGTGGTCAA
>NC_068987.1:108483154-108484118 GCF_001194135.2 Octopus bimaculoides
AGAGAGAGAGAGAGAGAGAGAGAGAGAAATAAAAGAAAGATGTGGTCAATCACTGGTTCGAATTGATCGCTGAGTCTTCGATTGTAATTGTTTTTATTCTTTTTTTTAATTTTTTTTTTTTTTGAAATGACCTCGATCTAGAAGAGATAGGATCTAGAAGAAATATAATCAAAATGTGGTCCAGCGACGACCATCACTTCATTTCCTCAGCTGCTGCCATCTAGAACATCTTTGTCCTTTTGAAGACACACTATGATTTCCGGAAGATGTAGTTGGTATTTGTAGCATATCGAGAATCTATCTAGAATCTCTTTTTGCTAGTTCATAAACAATAAGAACAAATTTTCGGGTTGAATTTGTAGATAAATGTCTTTACTTCACAAATTTGAGTTTCACCTTCGGTCTTATATAAGAAATTTTTCTGCTGTCATTAGATATATCTGTGTGTATATATGTATGACATTGTTCAGTTTCATTTCAAGATTTCTTGCCAATAGAGAAACAGTCCGTTTCTAACCTAGATTCAAGGCCACTTCCATGGAAATTCAGCATCAACAACAGGGTATTTTTGTATGTATGTATGTATGTATGTATGTATGTCTTTATGTTTGTATGTATGTATGTATGTATCTTCTATTTTTAAATTATTATAAATCTTCCACTGAGGAGGGAGTCGGTTTCCAACAAAAATACAAGGCTCCATATTTGGGATGTAGTTAACACAGATTAACTCACATTTGGAACTTGAGAAAAGTCTTCTATATTCTTACTGTTCCGCTCAGAGATTGGACTTGTAATGTAGGAATCAGCTGGTCAGTTTCACTTTCTGAAAATCCCAGTTTATCCACATTCTCCTTTAAGCATTTACTAACCAAACCTAGAATTCTAATTGTTATTGGTATGAATATGAATATAGTCTGGATTTAGAAGCTGGAGGTTTCGAAGCAGTTGTCCAAAGATATCC
>NC_068987.1:108484128-108484710 GCF_001194135.2 Octopus bimaculoides
ATATATATATATATATATATATATATATACATATATATAAATATATATATATATATATATAGACTTAGCTCTTATTTCTAGCAAGTAGATGCTTGTTAAGCATCATTACGCTTCGTGCAAGTTTATAATTCATACCTATTTAAAGCTATTATAACTGCGATGCACCTATATAACTACTGGTGATATCATCAAATTTAGAATTTATCCACAGATGATATGACCAGGAGTAACATCTTATTTCAAATCTCAGTGTTTGAATGTTTCATTTATATATGTATATATATATATGGGTGTGTGTGTGTGTGTGTGTGTGTGTGTGTATGCGTGTGTGTGTGTGTGTGCGCGCGTGTAGATGTATGTATAGTCAGTACACACATGCATACATAAATGTGTATGTACGTGCTTTGGATGTAAGCAGTTTATGAACACCGTAAACGGAGAGTAAAAGAAACTTAGAAATAAAGGGAAAGGGGATCTCTCACAGTATTCGAAACAGCAATCTCTTATAGCTGGTGGCCACAGTATACACACACACACACACATACACACACACACACACACACACACACACACACACACACA
>NC_068987.1:108487030-108490593 GCF_001194135.2 Octopus bimaculoides
ATATATATATATATATATATATACAGAAACTAAAGAAAATATGAAAAAAATTCCCATATCAAAAGCAACATACATTGATGAAAAGTGATCTTGAACGTGGATGTTAAATCAAATAGAATTAGCAGACAAATTTGTTTTGAATTACATCTCACCCTATTAAAAACAACAAACAGAATGATACATTTGATTGCATAGTTCTAAATGTACTTTGTATGATTGAAAGTTGGGATGGTATTGGTTGGAGCGCTTTGAATCATGAGTTGCTCTGCTCTGTTGTCTGCGTTTTCATTCTGTTGTATAGTTACTAAACAATATAGTTAACATATTACTGTTTAATGACAATAACAGTTTGCATCATATATGTTGGCTGAAGTTATGTAGTGAAATACCTTAGCACATTGAACATGAAGATAAAAAAGAAAATTTGAAATTATGTTTTATTGAGTTCAATTCTAGCTCAGGTTATCTTTGCAACTTATTCTTATGAGGTCGATAAAATAAGTACCAATCTCAAAGTAATGTATCCGATAGTGGAAACTATACTTTTTTATGGCGCTACCTTAGTGCGACTATACTGCAATGAGTAAAACTTGTGAAAGAACAAATAATTATTGACAGCCTCATCATAAACAAAATCATACGAAAAACACATAAAACTATGTAGGAGGCTTATCATGGAACACAAAATATATTATCATACAGAAAAATACATGAAACTGTTCCGAAAGCTTATCATAATTCAGAAAAAAAAACACATAAAACTATACAGAAATCTTATGCTCGCACATAAAATATATAATTTTCACTTCTTCGCTTTTTCATTCTCGTTTACAAAAATAAATATGAAACTACCCAATCAACATATCGCACTTATGAGACTGTAAAAACAGAAAGAAAAGATAACTGCCAGCATGTCTAGTTTGGACGCCTGGCGGCGATCGTGGGAAGTGTGATAGAAAAGCAAATCCTTGTTATAAATTTACGATTAGAATGCATCGTACATATGCATCCAGCTCACAATTTTGATACTTAAAACCCTAAAATAAAAATTGGCTGATATCAGAAAAAAAGACTATAAAAAGAATACTTTCCATCCTACTCGAATTTGAACTTCAAACGAATGCTTTGCCCTTGGTAGATGAAGAAATTATTTGAGAAATTCCAATATTATTTGTATTCCTACTTCACTTTTAAGTTTCTTTTGCTCTGTTTTGTTTTTCTTCTCTATATTGACTTAGTTTAGAATGAAGACAATAACCTGAATATTACTTATAAATAATATAATGAAATATCTGTTATACTACACTGCGGAATTACAATAACTCAGAATCAGGCTTATAAATACAGTTGTAGTCGAAAATAGGAAGTATTAAAGAAATTTAGACTTGTGTTGCGGTTTGGTAATTTTTTTTTTTTTTTTTTTTTCAATTCTTGAATACTTTCACTCCGTTTACAAAATAGAAATTGGAACCGCTCAATAAACATATCGTTCTTATAAGAAATATATCATACAGAAAAACACATGAAACTATTCAGTAAGCTTATCATCATGCATTAGAATATAACAACATATAAGAGGAAAATATATAAACAATATCAAAAATATGCCAACTCAAAAAAGCATATAATCGTGTAGGAGATACATAAAATATAGAGAAAACTTATCACCATAGAGAAACCGGGTGTGGCTCTATAAAATCACCCAACCTGATAAAAAAAGAACAGTTGCTAAATTCCCCTGAAATAACAAATTATCATCTTATAAGTAGAAAGGACATTTCGGATAATACATTCCGGGCTTGACGATGCCTAGAAAAAAAAAACGACTCGATGTTCACAGCTAGAATACATATAATCGTATATCTACCCGATCGGAGCCAAATGTGAGCTAAAAAAAATACAATAACTACAACACTGTCATCATACCGGAATTTATCAACATAGTGAAAACATATCACAAAAGAGAGACATATATCATCTTCCAAGGACGGTATTCCTCATACTCATAGCGTATCAAAAAGCAGAAAACATTATCGTAGTAAAAAGTATATGTCGCCATGTTTAAATGGTCCCAGCAAGGAAGGCTTTAATACGTGGCAGGTGTTGAAAAGCTCCAAGATTTGGGTGAAAGAAAATTCAGGAGGATTAGTTAAGCATTTTAGTCAACATATTCCCCTCTCAGATTCACACACTTATTGCAGTGATCTTTCACTTTTTCTAAGCCCCGTAAAAGAACTCGGAAGTTGAACCTCCAACCGGAATTTATCAACATAGAGAAAACATATCACAAAAGAGAGGCATATATCACATTTTAAGGACCGTATCCCTCATACTGATAACGTATCGTCAAGCACAAAACATTATTATCATAGTAAAACGTATATGTCGCCATGTTTAAATGGTCCCAACAAGGAAGGTTCTAATATGTGGTGGGTAGTTGAAAAGCTCCTGGCTTTAGGTAAAAGAAAATACAGGAGGATCAATTAATAATGATTTTATTCAATATATTCCACTTTCAGGTTCACACTTATTACAGCGGTCTTTTGGTTTTTCTAAGCCCCGTAAAAGAACTCGGAAGGTGGAGCCTCCTACAAGACCTTTCACGATACCCTTAAAGCCGGGAACGTTTCAGCCCCTCCTCAGCTATTTGATGTGTTAGAAATAGGAACCAAAACATTCTCAAACTAGCCATTACATTCTAGAAAAAAAGGAAATGTCACATTGGATAGTGTATTCCTAAACATAGACAGGCAATATCTAAGAGGACATGGGATCACTACTGGTGGAAAACCTTTGTTCGGACGTCTGCTAAGTCCGCAATGACAAAGAACTAAACAACAGCGATAACGAAAACAACAGCAACAACAATAGACTGTAAATATGCAGATAACTTACACAAAAAAGTATAAAAACATATCACTTACTTCAGAGATATATCATTTCAATGAGCATATCACCATACAGACAAAAGCCAAGAAGAAAAAAAAGCCATATCGGCGTGTAGAAACATATTAACATAGATAAAACATATCAACATGCAAAGAAAGAACATATCGCACTACAAATATGTACATACATACATATATACATACATATATACATACATATATACATATTTATATTTTTATGTGAGTGTGTGTGTGTATGTATGTAGGTATGTATACATATATAAGTCTGTTTGTGTGCGTGTATGTGTATATATATATTACATAGAAAAAACAAACATCCCACCACTGAGAGAACACACACACAGCAATTAATGTTGTTCAGATGCTATGGAAACAGCAGAACTCTGGACAAAAGCACAATATTAAAACTCGAAAATGAGATATTCAGAATTGGAAGGCGGATAAGAGTAGAAAGTTCTGGAAAATATTTGCACATATATTTACGGTCTAATAAACAGTAAATTCGTCCTGCTGGGAAAATTATTAAAACTCCGTTGCCGTTATGTCATTATACAAACTGCCGCAAATACACAGACGAACAAAATGGCTCTCTACAAACGCAAATACCTACACATACATATACTAATGCGAAGAAAATATTTATATATATATATA
>NC_068987.1:108490981-108494870 GCF_001194135.2 Octopus bimaculoides
ATATATATATATATATATATATATATATATATATATATATATTATTCTTTTACTACTTTCGAATTTAGAGCTCCAGCATGGTCACTGCCAACTCGTGTTGCTACACTTTCATGAATCCTCCTTGAACAGTTGGCGTTCGGTGAACGAGGGAATTTGATGCTGCTACCATCTCTCCCGCATCCCTGCAGTGAAGTTGGCTCATCTGGGACTGTTCACTGTAGGAGATTCAGTTTAGTTTTCAAGGCATCTACATTCACCCCATGTAGGTCTTTAAACTCCTTCGTTGAAATCTTCTAGAGCTGTGGACCCTTGAAACCCAAGCTATTACCGTATCTGGTCCTGTATTTTGACAGCAAGGGTGAGATTTTATGTAAGCATGTCTACATATCCACACGCATTATCATAATATTCTTTAGGCGTTGCCTGTTCGGGTATTATGGGGACTGCCATCGAATATAATAAAGGAAATAATTTCGCAGCCAGCTGGTTGTGAGTTCGATTCTACTTTGGACAAATTTTGTCAGTGCTTTTTTTTTTTTATTATTCTTTTTTTTTGGTATTTTATAGGTTCGTTTTCCTATAACATTACATGTGCAATTTGGTTGACAGAAACAGTGATGATGTATACAGAGAAAAAATGTGCTTATGGATGGTTAAACAGACAAGACAGTGTGTTCAAATTAGCGATTCCTTTTAATATTTATTTAGTCTGAGCTGTAACACACGTCGTCGAAAATACAGTGATATGCTTATTAGCCCGTTGGACATCCAAAAGTAATAAAAGCAGATATATTCATGCACACAAAGATATCTACATACACATATTTATACATAAATACGCTTTATTTCTCTCTCCATCTCTCTCTCTCTCTCTCTCTCTCTCTTTCTCTTTCTCTATCTCTCTCATGTGTGTGTGTCTGTGTGTACGAGCGTGTGTGTATGAAAGAACATTGTCTGGTGGTTAGGGTAATACAAGCAAGATCATGGTTTTGATTCTATTTAGCTGTTAATAGGTAATCGTGCGACGGACTGGTGGTCCCTAATGCGGGAATGTTGGCCTACTCGCCTCGCTAGCGTGTTGTCGTCTTTCGTAAAGCTTTCGCGCATTGTGATCAGCGGTGTATAACAATATCTGCGAGGGTGATCGATAGATACACACACACATACACACACACAAATACATACATACATACATACATACATACATACATACATATATACATACATACATACATACATACATACATAAATGTTGTTGGCACTCAGTCGCTTACGACGTCGAGGGTTCCAGTTGATCCGATCAACGGAACAGCCTGCTCGTGAAATTAATGTGCAATTGGCTGAGCACTCCACAGACACGTGTACCCTTAACGTAGTTCTCGGGGATATTCAGTGTGACACAGTGTGACAAAGCTGGCCCTTTAAAGTACAGGTACAACAGAAAGAGGATGATAGAGTGAGAGAAAGTTGTGGTGAAAGAGTACAGCTGGGTTCGCCACCATCCCCTGCCGGAGCCTCGTGGAACTTTAGGTGTTTTCGCTCAATACACACTCACAACGCCCGGTCTGGGAATCGAAGCCGCGATCTTATGACCGCGAGTCCACTGCTCTAACCACTGGGCCATCGCGCCTCGACATACATACATACTTACATACATACATACATACATACTTACATATATATGAGACAGACAAACCTGTATGTCACAGAATATATCCGATGAAGTAATTATAAATGTATTTTCTTTGTATGGGGCATCTAAATTAGAAAGTCGATATCTGAGTCTATGCAGATTCCAATCTCCATGTCACTCAACTCTCTCCTATGGATATCAGCAATCATGACTTCCAGTTACTCAGGATCAAATCTCCCTCTCTCACATGCCCAAATAGTTTGCACCTTCAACCGATCTGTTGACTCCTCCAAACACCAATATCTCTCCGAGTTATCGTCTCGTACATTGAGGAAATATTTCTTATTTCATCTCTTTACCAAAATTCATCGATCTCGATGACTTCATTATTCCCAACGATTGAGTAAGCACACAGTGGGTCGTTCACTCATCGGTTAGTACAGAAGCCGAGACTTGTGCAACCCACAAAGCTATTCGTCAACTGTCTCATTTCCTACATATATTTCAGAGCAACATCCTTGATGCTTATCTCACTACCAAACCTACGCTATTTCAAACCATAATTGCTGATGCAGTCGCCAGTTGATTATGATCAATTGCCAATTAACTCTCAACACACACTTACATATTACACATCACTTACTACATTTCATTCCGATGCTACTTCGAGTCAACCAACATATCAGATCTCCATCAGATTTGCGCCAACTACCACTGACTGTATGTGGACTTTAATGCTTGAACCACAGAAACAGCAAAATGTATGAGAGAAACGAACGTTCTAGACATTTCCTTCCCCTACATCCCCCATACTACAAAAGTCTAATTCCCCAAGTCCACCAACTGGTTCCTTTATTGATATGATCAAGCTTTTGAGGCAAAAGCGTGACTTACAACGTCTGACAAAACGTAATCTGACGACACTTAATACTTGATGGCGTTTAACCAGTAACAGTATTTTTTAGGTGTTCTCCGACTCGCGAAAATGGCTGCGTGCATCATACAGTCCTAAAGCTATGGCACCTACCAAACTACAGCCGGTCCAATTTTCACTACCTTTACAGAATCATCTCCCAACTCCACCACTTGCTCTCTGCCCACATTCTAGGCAACTCCACATTGTGCGATCTTATCAAATTTCCTCCAATACTGTCACGTTCCTGTTAACCTCGGTACACACACAGTGGATAATCCACTCATCGGTTACTGATGCGGTCAGTACAGAAGCCGAGACTTTTGAAACCCTCAAATCCATTCATCAACTGTCTCATTTCCTACATATATCTCACAGCAACATCCTTGATGTTTACCCCACTAGTACATCTTACGTGCTCACCTAACCGCAGCTGTGGCAGGAATCTTTCCTATATAACGAAATTATGTGTGTGCATGTATATATATATATATATATATATATATATATATATATATATATATATATATACATATACATATATATATATAAACACACACATATATGTGTGTTAGTGTATGTGTGTATGCGTCCGTGCGCGCGCGCGCGTGTATGTGTGTGAGCACATATAATTGCATTATTATATATTATTAAAACTGCAAACGTAGAAGTTGTCAGTACTACACAGCCCTACACCTCTTTCGATCAATTATTCAATTATGAAGTCATTTGCATATTTTATAGTGGCCTTCTTCATACTGGTGACTAACCAACTGCTTTTACCACGTACACTTTGCTGATCCTACATTATTGTTGTTGCTGTTGTTGTTGCTGTTGTTGTTCAGGTGGTGAGCTTGCAGAATGGTTTCGACACCGGGCGAAATGTTGAGCGGCATTTCGTCCGTCTCCACGTTCTGAGTTCAAATCCTCAGTCGACATTGACTTTTATCCTTTCGGGGTCCATAAAATTGCTAGCTGGGCTCGATGCAATCCACTAAGCCCATCCCCGCCCCGAATTGCAAGCCATGTGCCTATAACAGAGACGATAATTATCCTCACTAAGGCGGCGGGTTGGCAGAATCGTTACAACGTCAGGCAAAAAAAATGCTTGGCGGCATTTCGTCCGTTCAAATTCTACCGTGGTCGATAAATTAAGTACCAGTGAAACACTGGGGTCGATGTGATCGGCAAGTCTCCTCTAACATTTGGGGACTTGTTTCTTTAGCAGGAAGGAATATTGTTTTATATATACGTATATGTAATTACGAGTGGACACACACACACGCACGCACGCACATATATATGTCTATAGTTAAGCTGATATATATATATATATATATATA
>NC_068987.1:108495182-108496668 GCF_001194135.2 Octopus bimaculoides
GTCCCCCCAACATCGCTTGACAACCGATGCTGGTGTGTTTACGTCCCCGTAACTTAGCGGTTCAGCATAAAAGCCCGATAGAATAAGTACTAGGCTTACAAATAATTAGTTCTGGGGTCGATTTGCTCAACTAAAAGGCGGTGCTCCAGCATGACCACAGTCAAATGACTGAAACAAGTAAAAGAGTAAAGAGAGAGAATATATATATCGCCACACATGCAAAAAATAAACACACGTACATTTATAAAACCATACCGATAACTGCAAAATAACGTAGAAGCATATATAAACAAAGGCTTCACATCTAAAGGATATCTATATTATAAATATTAATGCTCACTTGTAAATCTCTGTCTATATGAGCATACTTGTTCCATAGATTTGACAGTTATATATATATCAATTTCCCTATGAATATTAAGCATGTATACTTTGTGCACACGTACATATTTACTGGTTGGTATAGACACATATAAAGATATACACATACACACATATATATACACACACAGACATACATACATACTTCTATCTCTCTCTCTCTCCCTACATATATATATATATATATATATGTGTGTGTGTGTGTGTGTGTGTGTGTGTGTGTGTGTGTGTGTGTGTGTGTGTGTATGTATGTATGTATGTATATAACAAATGAGAGACGGAAAATGGAATACACTGGGAGCTTTATTATTGCTCACAAGGATCATTTCGACACATCCTGCATCGATCCCTCACGGATGGGAAGCTATACAACTAGTCGCGGTGCGTCCCTCGGTGAAGAAGATCTCATCAGGCAGCATAATAAGAGGTATCTTGTTAAACGAACTATATATACATATTTAACATTTGTTTGCACTTGCACTTATGTGTGTGTGTATCTGTATGTGAGTCTGTGTGTGTGTGTGTGAGTGTGTGTGTGTGTGTTCATTTATTTCGTGTATTTGTTGCTGACTTGTGTGTATGTATTTGTGACTGCATTTGTACAGCTATGGCGGGTCTACACGATCACATTCATTTTTCACGGTGCAATCCGTCGCTTGAAACTTCGTACTTCTTTCAAGGAAGCATTGTTTTTGCTGATCTTTATTTCGTCTTGCCAGTTACCTGGATTTGCTACCTTGCAGAATATAATGGTAAAATATTTTAAGCCTAACTTGATTTAAATGTGTATACATACGCTTTAATATGGCCATATACACTCACGTATGTGAGCGCGTGCACGCATACCTATATCTGTATGCATGCATGTGTGTGCACGTGTGTGTGTGTGCATGCGTGTGTGTGTGTGTGTGTTTGTGCGCGCACGTGTGTGTCTATGAGCACGCGTATTTATGAATGTCAGACAATTCTGTAGTGAAATCGAACCGAAAACCACATTACTCTGAATGAAATATCTTAACCACACGGACACAGCCGAGGTCGCGTCTCTTTCTTTCTTTTGTTGCCATTCCTGTCAAATATATATACATATATATATATATATATA
>NC_068987.1:108497177-108498459 GCF_001194135.2 Octopus bimaculoides
TATATATATATATATATATATATATATATATATATAATTGTGTGTGTATGTGTACGTGTGCGTGTGCACGTATATGTACATGCTCGGTAAGCGAACACCGCACAAAGCACACGTACACATATACACACAGGCAGACGTGTGCATACAAACACCACAAAGTAGATTTTTGCAAGCAAATGTATATGTCTAACCCGCGAGGAGAATGTTTTACGTGCATACGTAATGGCGTGGATGGTAAATTGGCTAAGTTTACTGCGAAGTACCAATCGGAGAACGTCGCTGGATATATGTAGAAATATGAATAATTCAGTGTGAAGAAGTCTGTGCTATTGAAGATTTTGACACAGATGAAAGGGTTGCAATGAGGTGGCTGTTTCGCGAATTGTGAAACGGTGAAGAATTTGTTTTAGTTTTTGTTTGTTTCGTGGTTATTTGTTTTTGTTTTTGTTTTGCTTTTTTCATGTTTTCGTTTTGTTTTTTTGTTTTTTTTTGTTATTTCCTTCGCCATCTTATATAACGTAAATAGTGAGATATTGAGCGAGAGTTATATTGAGATATTGGTATAGAATATGAAAGAAAGAAAGAGTGAGAGGGAGAGAGAGAGAGAGAGAGAGAGAGAGAGAGAGAGAGAGAGAGAGAGAGAGAGAGAGAGAGAGAGAGAGAGGTGGAAAGTCTGTGAGTGAGAGATTCATAACGCGTTTCAGGGATTGAGAGAGAGAGAGAGAGAGCAAAAGAAAGATATTAAATGGGAGAGAGAAATCAGAGATACAGATCAAAGCAAGAAACAGATTTATAGTCATAAAAAGGAATAGAAACATATAGACAGAAAAATAAATAGAGAGACAGAGAGAGAGAGAGAGAGAAAGACAGAGGGATAGTGTATGAGTGTGAGTGTGTAAGCGTGTATGTGTGTGAGTGAGTGACTGAGTGAGTGAGAGAATCATTGTGAGTTTGAGATAATCAGAAGCTGAGGCGGGAGAGAGAGAAATATTAGCAGAGTAAAGTAGAAAGGAACGATATAGATCAAAAGCGAGAAACGTACATATATTGATGAAGAGAGAGAAAGAGAGATAGAAAGAAGAGAGAGAGAGACAGAGAGAGAGAGAGAGAGAGAGAGGTGGGGAGGGCAGAGAGGCGGAATGATACAGGAAGTATGACAGAGATTGAGAAGGAGGCAGACACAGCAACGAAAGCATAACATGGAGAGAGTAAGAGTGAGAGAACGTGTACGTGTGAGAGAGAGAGAGAGAGAGAGAGAGAGAAAGGCAGAAAGAGAGAGAGA
>NC_068987.1:108498656-108501637 GCF_001194135.2 Octopus bimaculoides
AGAGAGAGAGAGAGAGAGAGAGAGAGAGAGAGAGAGAAATTTAGAAAGACAAGAAAGACACGGAAACTATGAGTGACACAGATTGAAGAAGGAATTGTGTGTGTATGTGTACGTGTGCGTGTGCACGTATATGTACATGCTCGGTAAGCGAACACCGTTAGAAATGAGAAAGAGAGAGAGATAAAGGGAGAGAGGATGTATGTGTGAGAAGGAGGGACTGTGTTTGTGAAAGTTAAGCATACAGAGCGAGAGAGAGAGATAGAGAGAGAGAGAGATAGAGAGAGAGAGAGGGAGAGAGATAGAGAGAGAGAAACGGGTTGGGGGTATGCGAAAACGGTCTTTGGTGATGGATTATCCAGAAACTGAAATCAAACGTAACGGTGTTTATAACGAAATGATTTGTAGTTTAATTTCAAGAATGTGCAACAAACAGTGGTCGCTGTTTGCTTCCGAGAATGATGATGATCGTGATGATGATGATGATGATGATGATAATGATGATGATGATGATGATGATGATGATGGGTAGATGGATGGATATCGAGTGATATCAAGTCCGCTCTAGCATATCTGTTCTCGTTCCGATTTGGAACTTATAATACTCTTCTTTTTGTTTCCTTATTTTTTATTTTTATTTATTTTCTTTTTTCCTTTGCTCTCCGTTTCACTAGAATGTCCTTGAATGTTTTATTTATCTATGTTTTTTTTTCTTCATTTTTCGTAGCACAGTGGCTGCGTAGGAAACCCCTACCCACCCTCCAACAACCCAGCACCATAACTCTCCCCCATACCACCACCACCACCAACCGCAAATTCCCACTTCTACACTAAAACCATTTTCTTTTACGATCTTCATTCTCTTTCCCTCCCAAAACTATAATCTGTCCACAACTCGCTGCTTCACTTTTCAATGCCAGACAGCAACACCATACAAATTATCTCAACCTCTCTGAGTTTTCTCTATGACTTTCACATGTAACATTAGAATAAATGTCTTAAAGCGAATTGTTATTTCAGCAGAAGATACATAGCAGCTTAATTTGAGAGTGCAGAGGCTCGAACTGATTTATGTGTGTATTTGAGTAGGCATGTGTTTGTGCATATGTGTTTAGGCGTAAACATGTGTATGTAGATAGGGTGGAATGTTTCACAGGTGGTGGGGCTGTGTGGTAAGATGGCGGCGAGCTGGCAGAAACGTTAACACACCGGGCGAAATCCTTAGCGGTAATTCGTCTGTCTTTACGTTCTATGTTCAAATTCCCCCGAGGTCGACTTTGCCTTTCATCCTTTCGGGGTCGATTTAATAAGTACCAGTTACGCACTGGGGTCGATATAATCGACTTAATCCGTTTGTCTGTCCTTGTTTGTCCCCTCTATCTTTAGCCCCTTGTGGGCAATAAAGAAATAAGAAACGTTAGCACGCTGGGTGAAATGCTTAGCGGTGTTTCGTCTGCCGTTACGTCCTGAGTTCAAATTCTGCCGAGGTCGACTTTGCCTTTCATCCAGATATGTGTCTTCATCTTGTTCGTTGTTAACACAACGTTTCGACTGACACACCCGCCAGCCTTCATCGGGTGTCTTGGGGAAATTTCGATCCTGGGTTCTCCTAAGGTATTTTTCGATGGTATTATTATTATTATTCAGGTCACTGAAATCGAACTCGGAATCTTGAAGTTAGTAGCCCGCGCTCTTAAACACTACGCCATATGCCCGTGGGCCATAATGGAGTGAATTTTAGGGCTTATAAATCTAGTATTCTCCTATCCTTCCTTAATACCGGTTCCCATAAGCTGTTCATATCTGCACTCAGTCTGCTTAGGAGGTTTTTGTGTCTTAGCATATGTGCTGCTTCTATTTGCAGAATATCAAGGTCTCTTTTATTCATTTGTTGTCTTACCATTACTATCAATATATATATATATATGTGTGTGTGTGTGTGTGTGTGTGTGTGTGTGTGTGTGTGTGTGTGTGTGTGTGTGTAAACGAAATTGATTTCAGAGAAATAATTCAGACTGGTCAATAGTAAAGATATACAAAATAAAGACGAGTAAGCTTAAATCAAACAACAATGAAATGTATATTCTTAATTTAATGATATTATATTTCCTTCGAGGGAAGTGTAAATAGGTGCCTTATGGCAATAGCAAGTAACTCCAATAGAGAAAATTAGATAATTTCTAAACAGAAGAATTCTCAAAAAAGATGTAGCATCAGAGGGAAAAAAAAGGGTCTGAATTCTGGATACGTGGTGTCTACCTTAATAATCATCATCTGTACAGCAGTCTTCTTACCTTTATGCCAGCGGACGAAATACATTGGCATATTCAAAACGCGTAGAAACCTTTATGCCGTTGGGTAATTTGTAAGATTTAAATAAATACGAGCTTTGAGAAATAACTGGGATACGTTAGCGTGATGGATATGAACAATAAAGACTAATAATGACAAAAAATGATTTTTTATGGTACGTAATGCAAATTTTCATTTTTACGTCAATACTTTTCACCACTTGTTGGCGCAAATCGGAAATAATGTGAGAGGTGCCAATCGTTTCGAGCAACCAGTATAGATAGGCAATACACAATATAGTAAACCAGAAATATATTTCCAAATAAACTAGGAATATCTATGTATGTATGTGTATTCTGTCCAAGCACGAGGTCAAGGCAATACAGTTTGGAATTTTCACTTCATTTTTAATAGTACTATGTGCACCGCGTTGACCAATAGGAGCCCAATTTCCAGAAACCTGACAAGATAGATTCAATGGACGAGCGCATGAAACTTTACGCTGTATGGACCCAAACCAAACTGTTATTAAATAAATATGTAACTCCTACGAATGTGATCAGTGCCACTTTAAACTGTGTTTGTCCATCAATCGCATATATTAATACCCCAATATATCGATGTGCACACACACACACACACACACACACACATATATATATATATATATATATATATATATATATATATAT
>NC_068987.1:108502114-108506678 GCF_001194135.2 Octopus bimaculoides
TATATATCGAATGTAAGGAATATATATGCTTACACAAGTAAAACGAAAACACACTCAAACATATATCCACAGATACAAAGACACGCGCGCATATGCCTGTGTCAATTTCCGGTCATATATTTTTCATTTATTCATTAAAACTGGAATGTATTAATCATTGACTGCAATCTCCAATTTCCAGATCGCGCATTTTCAAATTAATTATTAAAAAATATATAATTGTTTTGTTGTGTCTGGGGAGAGTCATTCTCTTTTAGTGCCTTATAATTTAACACACTCACCGGTAAAGTTTCCACTCATTTACTTACGTATTTTTTCGAAAATTTTCGTTGCGTCTTGCAACCTTTTCAATAGTCTTGCAAACCAAATCCAGAAACGAAATATATAATTATTTTTATATTTAATTGTTTTGTAAATGAAATGTAAGGTTATGGGAATAAGCATAAAAATATATAAGCAAAGAAGGCAGAATTTTCCATTCAATATATATATAAAGGACAATTCCTTATTGCTGCTTCTAGTATTAAAATCATTATTGTATCTTATTTTGATACAATCGAATCAGTACTTGATTTATAGTTTATTAGTTTTATCGACCCCGGAGAGATGGAAAGCAAATTAGACAACCCGTAGATATTGATAGCAATCTAAATAGGAATAATGGTGAAAATTTCAATTCAATTCAATTTATTTCCAAATTATAAATTAAGCTATAAAATTAACTAGTACGTTTTTTAAATAGTCTTATAAACAAGGGTGGCTAACTTTAGAAGAACACTCATATGACCTTTTTAAATGTTTTGTGGACCTATTTTAGATAAGTATATACATCTGAGCAGATGAGGTCTCATATTTTTAAGATACATAAAACCTTAAAGATGGTATTATTCGTTTTAACTGCGGATAACTGTGGATAATGCTAAAAAGTAATGGACTACAAATATTAGGCTAAAAATACCTTATGATAGAAAAATTCGAAAGTTGCCCACAGGAATCAAATCTAAATCTTCAGCAAACATGTGAGAAGTCCTACCATTGATTCCAAAGCAAATCATCGAAATACTCATTCCATTGAAGAAGCTTCGTTCTTACCAACCAGAATTGTACGCTGTTTACGTCATAACAATTTAGAAACTTGAATCGAAAGTAAATAATCAATAAACATGTAAGAAAGACTAGCTTTTAGCATCCTATTTAAACCCAATGCGATTAAAAACTCAAACACTCGTTGTCATATTCTGAGAACACAATTTCAAGGGAGAGAATTCTCCAGTAGTTACTTCTATGTAATTGAAAAAGATGTATTATGAGAGTTTGTCTTTTATCTTTAACTTTTTTCAGTCATTAAAGTGCGGCCATACTGTAGCACTACTTTGAAGATATTTTAAGCGAATGATTCGATCCTTGAACACTTTTTAAGCAAGGTACTAATTTTAATGGCCCCTTTTGCCGAACCGCTATTTTACGAGAACATAACACTGGTGTCAGGTGATTGTGGGGGACAAAAACAGACACTAAATCACATCCACAGGCACACACACACAAACATTGTAATAACAATAGTAATCCTTGGATGGAATTTATAAATATTCTAATGGCATCGCCAGTTATCATCATTAAGCTGTAACCGGCATATTGGAATACGAAATACGAACTTTTATATGCGTATTCGAAACATCCCTTTTAACGAACTTAAAGGATGTGTGTGTGTGTGTGTGTGTGTGTGTGTGTGTACAACGGGCTTCTTTCAGTTTCCACCTACCAAAACCACTCGCAGGGTTTTGGCTGGCCCGAGGTTATAGTAGAAGACACATGCCCAAGGTGTCATTCAGTGGGACTGAACCCAAAACGATTGAGAAGCAAATTTCTTATCACACAGCCACACCTACTTAAATTATAAATTTATGGTGCTTGACAACAAGAAATTGATAACTTACAACGGTTAAGGTCTATAGTTTATTTTGTGGGACTTTATTATCAGTTTAAGAAGAAACTATATAGTAGACTCCGTAACTGTTGCTATTTCAGACTGAATTATTTTAAGCGCTCAAAAAGTTAGTTCAATAAGTTTTTAATTTCATAACATAGTAGACTTGAATTATTAAATGTATGTATATATATATATATATATATATATATATATACATATCTTGTGTGATATATTTAAGTGAACAACTTAAATACGTGAAATTTGAAATAAAAAAGGAAACAAAAAAATGTTCTTTAAAACATTTGGTATCATGTGAAATATGTAATATAAATTGGTAAAGTCTCGTGGTTATTGTTTATTTAATATATAGCATGTTACTACGCTTTTGTGATTAAGGATATAAAATTAGTATTTTCTGGAAGGAAAATGGAAGAACAATAAAATTGTTGGTTGTAATTAGGGGACGGGGTTGCTGTAGGTATGGTGGAAGTAGAATGTGTTGGAGAAAAAATATACAAAGCTAATATAGCTGCCGATAAACTTTTGGAAATGTGATTAAATGATTTCGAAACAATATATTGATGAAATTGTATAATAAAAGTATATGTATCTAGATTGTAATATATGTAATCTAATTTTCAGGCTAACTAGCAGAATAGTGAACATGCCAGGCAAAATCTTTTGCAGCATTTCGTCCGTCTTAACGTTGTGAGTTCAAATTCCACTGAGGTCAATTTTGCCGTTCAAACATTCGAGGTCGATAAAATAAGTGCCAGTTGAACACTGGGGTCGATGTAGACCCTCCCCACAAAATTGCTAGCTTCGAAACCAATATACGTAAACTAATTTTGGGGGAGTGACTTAAACATGTGTGTGTATGCATGAGCATGTTTAAATGTATGTGTTTATTTGTATGTGTGCATGTGTGCGCATACCTATGAAAACTAAATAAGTCTATAAAAATTATTAGTTTAGACTAAGGCGCAGGTATGGAGGTGTGGTTAGGAAACTCGTTTGCAGCCATCTTGTTTCCGGTTCAGTCCCACTACACGGTACGTTGGGCAAGTGTCTTCAACTATCACCTCGATCCTACAAATACTTTGTGAATGAATTTGCTCGACGGAAACTATGTGAACTCCGTCAATATGTGTGTGTGTGTGTGTGTGATTGTGTGTGTAAACCTTCTTTCTCTGCTAGGGTTGGTTTGTTTACGTCGCCATCACTCAGTGGTGTAGCACCAGAGATTCATAGAATAAGTACTGGACTTTGAAAACTAGTAAATATTGGAGTTTATTTGTAAGTCTAAACCCTTCATGGCGGTCCTCCACTATGGCTGCAGTCCAATAACTGAAACTAGTAACGATAAACTATAAGTTAACTAACGATATGCAAGCATTCTAGGAAAGCAAGGGTTGGATGATGGTGAGATTTAGAATACGATAAGAAGAAAGTATTAACGGCTGCAGTGTGAATATACGCTAAAATTTTACAGGACTATATTCGTTTTTTTTTTTTCTTTTTAAAGTTATAGAGATACATTAGCCATTAGTTAAAACTTTCTTGGCACATAATCCATAAGTTAAGAAATAAAAGTTTTGTATTAACTGCGTGGAGAGGTTATATAATGTTAGTATTGGATTTTTAAAAAAATTGGTGTGTATATCAAATAGGAATACGTTTAAATTTGGCTAAATTTGCGATGTCTACCAAATTTAGTATAACGGTCGTAATATAAAATATTGATGCGTACTATGGAAACGGCGATATTGTGAGGTATGATATCTGAATAGTTGGATGGTATAAAGTGAATCTTTTATCTTTTTATTATTTTAGTCATTAGACAGCGTGGATGCTGGGGAACCACCTTGAAGAATTTTAATCGAACGAATGGACGCCAATAGTTACATTTTTAAAGCCTGGTACTTATTTTATTGGTCTCTTTTCTGCAACCACCAAGTTATGGGGACGTAATCACACCACCACACTGGTTGTCAAACATTGAGGGAACAAACACGGACCGAAGCACACACACTCACACACACATACACTCATATACATGACAGGCTTCTTTCAGTTTTGTCTACCAAATTCACTTACATGGCTTTGATTGACCCGAAGTTATAGTAGGAGACATTGCCCAAGGTACCAGACAGTGTGACTGAACCCGGAACCATGTGGTTGGAAAGTAGACTTCTCACCAAATAGCCATGCCTATATGTAAAAATAAAATGAAATCGAAAAAAAAAACAAAGACATAAAGATTACTTAATAAAAGATTACTTATAGAAACTGAAATGTAGAAGACATCGAAGAGGGCACTTGAAATAGTCTTATAAAGATGTCATCAAATGACATCTCAATGAAACGGGTGGCCTGATTGGCGGGTGCTTTGAAGAACGATGTAAACGTTGTTTAATTGGGTAAAACAATGGGGCCATAAAGAGTAAAGGTCAGAACAAGAGTCACTCCACGAGGACTGCCTAGAAATTCTGAAATATCCATGATCTGAGCAAGGTTCTGCCAATAGCTTTGGTCTTCAGCTACACGCGATAGCAACATATCGCTATATGCGTGTTTCTGTGAGCGTGCTTGTGTGTGTGTGTAAGTGTGTGTGTGGAGGGGGGGGGGGGAAAC
>NC_068987.1:108506688-108509056 GCF_001194135.2 Octopus bimaculoides
TGTGTGTGTAAGTGTGTGTGTGGAGGGGGGGGGGGGTAACGAAAAACGAAAAGGGCCAATTTTCTCCACCTACTAAATAATATTCGAAATAGGTAGATAGACCGATACACATATAATCAGATAGACATATTGATAGATAGGGAGAGCAAGACAGAGAAGGATGAAGACAGAAACAGAGAGGAAGATAGAGAGAATTATAAAGATATAAACACGAAGGAAAAAAATGTAGCTGTACTAAAATAGTAAAGGTAAAAAAATTTTCGTAATTATAAGATGTATATTGAGGTAATCTGATATCTGTCTAGTTAAATTTTTAGCCACTAATATTTACAATAAATATTACACTTGAAACTATTTTTTCCCCAATACCTCTTGAATAAACAACTCCATCTATATATTAATGAGTTTATGCCAAATTGACAAGATCAAATTCTTGGTCAAGCCACTTCGATATATATGTGTGTGTGTACGCTTGTGTGTGTGTGTATGTGTAAGATCCAGAAATCCAAGTGTAGGAAGTTTGCAAGCTTCGTGTAGTCCGTGGCAGGTATAGAAAACAAAAAGTTCACAGGATACGCACAGGAGCAATTACAATTTATTGGTGTCGAAGGTTACACGCTTTTTTCCCATATTGAAGTTGCTAGGAAATTCGATACTCTGAAAATTTCTTTAAGCTCGCGGTTTGCAGCTCTCACTGCTATAATTGCGAATAAAGATCTAAATTGAGGGAGCGGAGCGGGTAAAATTTCACCAGTATTCCTTGAGTAAGCGTTTTTGAATGTATTCTAGAGCAGAGAGATTTTCTAAGTTTATTTCAAGGACAGTCTTCTTTGCAGATGGCATTGTAAATTGTTTTAGTGACATTATCATGCCGCATAGGGAGGTAATACGGTGACGACATTTTAGGACAGCTGTTGTATGTATTTATAAATTAATACTTTTATATTTTCTAATTATTTCTGTGACAAACTGGAAGCCGAAACTTGGATACCGCAATCTGTTGGCAGTTTTCAGCTGTAATAAATGAAATATATAATTCTTTAGTAACTTATAGAGTGATTTTGAGTTTTTTGCAGAAGACTCGAGTTTTTTGTTTCTTCTAATAAACTCGCACACTGTCTGTCTCGCTCATATGACACGCAAACACACACACGCGCAGAGAAACACACACTCTTACACAAACGCGAATATATAAGAGGAGAGTGTATGAACATGGGAGACAAAGAAAGTTGGAGAAAAATCAGAGAGGGAGAAAGAAAGAGAGATTCATAAAAAAATCCATATTTGGGTGACACCTAATAATATCTGTAACTTCAAAATTACAGTATTTATTTTAAAGCCACCGGGGTAACAGTATCGCATATAAAATATGCATACATATACACATACATGCATACAAGCACACATATAAACATACATATTTATATATACATATGTGCTTTAATGTATATATTATGTAAGTAAGTATGTGTATCTGTCTGTCTGCATGTGTAAGTATGTTCTGGAATAATTTTCATTATTCTTTCTAATATTCTAAGAAATAACTAAAACGCTTCTGAAAAATTTCATATTAATATTATTCCGTGTGAATTACTAAACAATATATATATTTGTCTCCAACTTATGGAAATTTCATGTTATTCACACATCTTGATATCTCGTTAACAATTTGCAAATTTTCATATTGTGAATGGTTTACATTCTAGTCTCGTGTATAAAACGACGGTAGGCCTGTCTCTCAGTTCGGTTTCCAGTGCGGCATAAAGGCATTCACTATCTTGTGTTATACGTAAGACTTAAGGAAAACCGTACGAACGACATTATCGCCATCGTGTTACTCGGTTGGGCACCACTGCTCGCTTGATAAACATCTTCTCAAGAAGTCAGCCTATTGCAAGTCCTTCGATGAACCTCAGATTCTTCTGGTTATCCAGCAAACAGACTCCTGTTGATGTTCTAGTTGGGAGACAACGTAAAATCCCATTATTCTCAGCGAAGGCCTTTCTGTATTTAGTAACAAAATACATTTTCTATGTGCATATACGGTTGTATTATTTGATTACTAAAATTCCATTTCGTCAAATCAATTCTGATATCTGGCCCGTATATATATATCCAAGGGGTGAGGGCGCGTGTGCTAGTGATCAGCATGTTGCACTGACGATGTAGCGATCATGATTTCAAACCCTAGACGGGTGGTGCATTGTGTTCTCGAGCAAAACACTTCATCTCACGTTACTCAGCGATCACTTCGATACCTGATGCGTGGTACACTTGTGCACCTGTTGAGACAACATTGATTTGATGGAGAGAGTGAGTTAATGTGTGTGTGTGTGTGTATGTGTGTGTGTTTGCAGAGAAAGAGAGG
>NC_068987.1:108510101-108511212 GCF_001194135.2 Octopus bimaculoides
CCCTTAACGTAGTTCTCGGGGAGATTCAGCGTGACAGTATGACAAGGCTGACCTTTTGAATTACAGGCACAACAGAAACAGGAAGTAAGAGAAAGTTGTGGTGGAAGAGTACAGCAGGGTTGGCCACCATCCCCTGCACGAGCCTCGTGGGGCTTTAGGTGTTTTCGCTCAATAAACACTCTCAACGCCCGGTCTGGGAACCGAAACCGCGATCTTATGACCGCGAGTCCGCTGCCCTAACCACTGGGCCATTGCGCCTCCACACACTCCAAATAAAGATGACATAAATAGTATTGCAGTGTTGTTCAGCATGAAGTTTGTTTTCATTGAGTAGACTTATGTTGAAAAGCATTTAAATTATAACAGCAACATCGACATTTTCGTAAAGAAATAAGTATATTATCAAAGGTTTACGGTAAAATTTGAGGTAAACTTGGTTGTATTTCTAGCAGTTCTAGTTACCATAGAGAGGTTTCCCAATTACTAAACACTAATTTTTTTGCGTTCTTTACCATTCTGTTTTCAAATCCCGGTGGGATTATCTTTATCCCGGACCTTTACGTGCACGAAACGTAAGTACGATTTAAATGCTATCCTAAGTTAAACAAACAGCGCTCTCCTCTCAAACTATATAGCTCATTGCCTCTATCTGAAACCTCTATTATCAACTTCGTCTTTACTCATTTCTACTTCTATTATGTACCACACAAACACACATGCACACACAGATATTGAATACATATATTTGCATTATGTAAGCATATACATATGTACGCATATGTGTGCGTATATTCTCGTTTATGTATGGTTGTATACGTCCCAAAGTATTTGTCCTCGTTGATTATTTAAATGTGTATTTGTTTCCCTGTTCCCCTTGCAGCAAACAAAGAAATCCTCATTATTAATTGTATTAATATTTATTAATATATTTTCTTTTGTTGTTGTTGTCGTGTTTATCGTGAAAAGACGTGTCTCGAAGCAGCTCGTGTTTGAGTTCTTTTAATATTTGTATTCTCCAGCGTAAGATAAAATTTGTTGCTTTTATTGTAATGCTATTATATGAAGGAAGAAGTGCAAACCTTCACTGTTATATATATATATATATATATAT
>NC_068987.1:108511308-108512682 GCF_001194135.2 Octopus bimaculoides
TATTAGATGAATATATATATACGTGTGTGTGTGGGTGTGGGTGGGTGGGTGTGTGGGTGTGTGTGTGTGTGTGCGTTTAGGGGCGATATATTGTTAATTGTTATGTTTCTGCTGTGAGACAGATATTCATTTCAACATGGCTGCGATGGCGATGTTGGACGATGATTCTCATTATGGCGGGAGCCAACTTTCTCCTTTAAAGCATAGGAAAGTGAATACGATTCTTTTGTGTATTGGAAACAATTGTCCCAATAGCAGCAATAATTCCGACATTGATAATAATACCGACAACAACACTGTTATGGAACAATAATGACTATATACTAGGAAAATTGATAATAGTATTGTACACACATGAGACAATAATAACAAGAGCAGCAGAAAGAAGAAGAACAACAGGGGTTAACCCTGGTTACAGGAACAGCAGAAATTACTGCGTTAGTGAAAATTAAGACGACGAAAATACGGTTTATCGACATATGACGCTTCTGTGTAGCTACACTGAAACCTTAAAATTGTGGGCGAAAAATATGGAGAGCGTATTGGGTTGCAGACAGCCAGCAGAATTCGTTTAAAAGAATGTTGTTTAAAATGGAGGAGATAGAAACGACAAATGCGTTCATATGCATTTCCCATAAATCAAGGTGAGTTGAAAAATACCTTGAGGAAATATCGAAGACATTATTAATGAAGCCAGCCAAGCATAAATTATGTGAGAAATAACACTTCTTTGGATGATTGGGCGCTCATTCAGAAGAATAGAGATCGAAAAAGACGAATACAATACGCGGTTCAGACAATTTCACACAACCGTGTTTCTTAGAATCGTGAAGTTCAGGGTGATGATAATAATACTAGAGGGGGTGAGTTATTTAATTACAGCTGTCTGAGTGAAACACACTGGTGGGAGGAGGAATCCGTTGAAGACTGGAATACGATAAAGTTGTAGTCTGAGTTAATGGGAAAACCAGACGAATACAGAGGCATCCTAGATACTCAACCAAGTGGAAACTATGTCACACTCACACACACACACACACACACACACACGCATACATACACATATTCACACAAAAACACACACACACATACATACACATATTCACACACAAACACACACACACACACACATGCATACACATACATACTCATATTCACACAAAAACACACACACACATACATACATATATTCACACACAAACACACAAACACATACACACAGACACACATACACACACACACATACACACACACACACTGGAATATCCAATGCAGGAATTCAAACAACTACAACGGTGAAACCTGCGTACGAACAAATTATATAAGATTGTGTTTATCGTAATTCCTTATATATATATATATATATATATATAT
>NC_068987.1:108512801-108516093 GCF_001194135.2 Octopus bimaculoides
CTAGGCTATAGTAGAAGACACTTGCTCAAGATGCCACGCATTGGGACTGAACCCGGAACCATGTGGTTCGTAAGCAAGCTACTTACCGCACAGCCACTCCTTCGCCTATATATATGTATATATTATGAATAAAGCCGCAAAGATATCACAGAAACTGTTACTCGGAGTTCCACGCTCCAGTTCGTTGGACATATATACAGGTAATGCAATAGGGGAGAGAAATGCAAAGTCGAACGAGTGAGAAACTGACGTAGAGAGAGAGAAAGAGGGAGAGAGAGAGAGAGAGAGAGAGAGAGAGAAGATAGGAGACAAAAATAAAGGCATGACACAGGGAGCAATAGAAAAAGAGGAAGTCCACGCATGCGCCTACACACTCGTGCGTTTGTGTATGCATGCGTGAGGATGAAAAAGTGTGTGTATAGGAATGTGAGAGTAGGTGAGTACGTTTGTGTGCTTTATGTGTGTGTTTTTGTGTGTGTGTGTGTGTGTGTGTGTGTGTGTGTGTGTGTGTGTGTGTGTGTGTGTGTGAAAGAGAGAGAGAGAAAGAAAAAGAGAGGGTTGGAGAGTGACATGGAGAGAGAGCGAAAGAAAGAGAATGTAAGAAACGAAATGACAGATGAAGTGGGAGAGAGTGTTTGTCGTTGTAACATGCACTGGAGCGATAAAACGGGGTAGAAGAGATTGATGTGAAGAGAGCTATATTTAGGTGAGAGAGTGATAGAAAACGAAAGAGATAAGAGGAGAGATAGACGCAGAGAGAGAGAAAGAGAGAGAGAGAGAGAGAGAGAGAGAGAGAGAGAGAGAAAGAGAAAGAGGGAGAGAGAGAGAGAGAGAAAGAAAGAGAAAGAGAGAGAGAGAGAGAAAGGTTCATAGGATTTTTCATCAATGACCTGACCTGGTCGCTCAGTAAGTCAAGTAAAGCTAAATCCTTTATTTTGTAAAGCCACAACAGTCTCAAGTGATGTGCTCCCGATTGAACTTAACGGCATACAATGTCCATATACTACTACTACTACTACTACTACTACTACTACTACTACTACTACTACTGCTGCTGCTGCTGCTGCTGCTGCTGCTGCTGCTGCCGCTGCTGCCACTACTACTACTACTACTACTACTACTACTACTACTACTACTACTACTAATAATAATAATAATAATAATAATAATAATAATAATAATGATACCACTAAGACTATTACTACCACCACCACCAACATTGCTACTACTACCACTACCACCATTATAACCGCTACTACCACCCCCACCATTACGACTACTACTACCAAAACCACCACTGCTACTGCTACCACCACCACCACCACCACCACCGCCACCATTACCGCCATTACTACCGCCACCAACACCACCACTACTACTACTACTACCAAAACCACCAAAACCATCACCACCACTATACTACTTCTACTACCTCCACCACTACTACTATTACAACTACTACTACAACTATTACAACTAGTACTACTGCCATTACTACACGACGACGACGTCTACTATAGTTATTGCTAGCCATCTCAAGATATGCGTTATCTATAAGTATTTCGGATTTATGTTGCATTGTTGTCCTGTCAATGGGCGAAGGGTACAGCGTAACCCAGAAATGCACTGAGGAAAAACTTTCCCTGAAAGAAGGGTTTGGGGGGAGAGGTGAGGGAACGGGTAAGTCCTCTCGTTTGTTTATTACCGTTTCTCTGTCATGCCTCACCCCAGTTTTAATCTGACCTGATTGCTATGTCACTTCTAGCAATCTAGCGCTCCTAGCAAGAAGGGACACACGATTCACCATGTGACGAGTTAGGTATTACTCTGGGCTGATGATATGCAGACAGGTAAGTACTGAAGCTACGACATCTCCTGAGATTCCTGGACGTTGAAATCGTTGAGATCGTTATAGTCGTTGTGGTCGTCATGGTCTTTGTGATCCTTGAGATCGTTGGGGTCGTTGGGGTCGTTATAGTTGTTTTGATCGTTATGGTCGTTGTTATCCTTATGACCGTTATGACCGTTGTGCACGTTCTCCTCCCAGTTCGTCCTGTTGACAGTGCTGCAGTCGTGGATAAAGACCAATAGAAAATGCCTGGTATCTGAAATGTCTGTTTGACACCCGCAATTATTTCTTAATCGAGCAGTGCCCTAAATTGCGCAATCTTTAAAGGATTAGGTGTGGGTAAGAACATTAACATACTAAGATGAGTGGCTGCAGAAACGAATCAACGGAAATCTCTATTCCAGTTAAATTTTTCCATTCGGGTTATTTTCAGAAATTTCTGGTCTGAGAGTATTCTTGAAAACAATGTTTTATTGCTGGTTGGGAATAGATTGTGCTGGTGTGGCAGCACCGTCAACCAACCTAGTCTGAGTTACGTGTAGAACAAGTTTAGGATTCGACACACTTTTGGTTAGCGTCGCAGTTAATTTTATGTTTGGTCTTCTTTGATGCTCTCAAATGTATCATTTTTATTCACGTGACTCCACCTCATTTTAAGCCTTTCGAATTCAAGAAAATAACGACCCAATCAAATATTGGGTTTAATGCAATCGATAAATCCCTTCTCAAAATTACTTAGCTTAGAACTAAATTGGAAACAGTTATTTTTATCAGTATTGCTCGAATTGGCAATGCAGTGAGCCGACATGATCGTTAGTACGCCGGACAATATGCTTAGCGACTTTTCGACCGTCTTTAAGGTCTGAGCTCAAATTCCGTCGCGGTTGACTTTGACTTTCATCCTTCCAGGGTCGATAAAGTAAGTACAGTCAAGCATCTGAGCCAATACAATCGACTTTCTCCATCTACTAAAAAACTGCTGACCCTCTGTAAAAATGTGAGACCATTATTACTCACATGGTTTAAGGCAGAATCGTTGGCACGCCAGACAAAACCCTCAGCTTTTCGTCTTTACGGGGTCAAAAGAATTAGTATCAGCCAAGCACTGGGAGCGATGTAATCGACTATGCACTTCGCCAAAATTTCAGGACTTGTGCCTAAACAGAGGACTATTATCACTCTGAGTGAATTTGGTACACAAAAACTGTGTGTTCGGATTGTCCTTGTACAGGGGCCATCCGGACTTCCATTTTTGCCGTGAACAGGGATTAATCTTCTATCTTCGCTCCTTTGTGCCACATGGGATCAACTCTCCTCCCCTCTCTTCTCTCCCTCTCGCACCAACTTTCTCCCACCCACCTCCCCTCTCTTGCTCCGACTCCTACTTCTTCTCTTCACTCCTACTCTCCTTCTCTCTTTTCTTCACTCCTACCCACCTTCTCC
>NC_068987.1:108516214-108519289 GCF_001194135.2 Octopus bimaculoides
CCACACCACACACCACCACACCACACACCACCACACCACACACCACCACACCACACACCACACAACACTACATCACGCCACACCACCACGTACACACCAGCACTGACCACTTCCCAGCCCCACATCATCCACACACCTACACAAACACACGCACACCTCAAGGTCACCAGCCCTCTTTCACACACACATACATGCTCTCTTATACACACGCACGCAGCATATAGGATCAATACACTAACAACATACCAAATGAAACACCACATAGTACAACAATAGAACAAATCACTCAGATATAGAAAGTTCGCCTTTTGGAAGATGATCCAAAGCAACAACAAAGCGGATATATAGGAAAAATGCTTCAATCTGATAACGTTAATTCTCCCCATGCAAACTCTAGATCAAAGCCATTATCGATGAACATGAGGCACAAAGACGTCTCAGCGAAAGAATGGCACTAGAAAAAAGAATATGGAAATAGAACTTCTAAAATTGAGGGCTCAGACAAATGAAGATAAAGTAATATCCATCGATGAAGAGATCAAGTAAGAAATTAACAAAATGACCCAAGGTCCCGACCTAGAGAAGATCTCCAAACTATGGAAAGAGGATTGCGATAAAGAAGAACTGAAATCCCTCCGACGATGGGAATAAAGCGCCACTTGGTTCTCAAACTATGTAAATGTCTTTCAAACATAATGCGCTTCCAACAACCCTCTTCTAAAAATAAGAAAATCAAAACAACACTCAAACACAGATTCACACCTATCTAAAACACGGAACCATCACCCCTACCAAAATAAGAATACAAGACTTAAACCTAACTTTGTAACCCATCAGCGAAACAACATCGGGAGTACCTCAAGATCAAACAGAGAAATGAAAACTCACTACCCGCAGGATAGACATTGTAACCCCTCGCCCACAAGGAATTACCAACGGAATCTTTGTTCCAACAATCCACTAAAGGACCACACACAATAAAATCAAGCCAAACGTAAAAATTACCAATGACAGCCCCCTAAAATCTCACATCCAAACATGGGACATAGGGACTCACCTTTCAATATCCTTCTAAGGAACCGGGATAGATCGAGATGAACAGTGGTTCCAGCAAAATGGGGCCATCCCACACATTAAACAACTCCCTAGCCTGGCTGAGAGAGCGATTGCAGGAGAGACAAATCAGTAGGAAATATGACGTTGAGTGGGGTCCCCATTCACCGGACTTGAACCCACCAGATTTTTATCTGTTGCAGTATCTCAAGGATAATGTTTTCTAGAACAAACCTCAAACGATTGGTGAACCGAAGTTAGTAATCACATCTGAAATCAGAGAAATCTCTAAAGAGGTATGTGTTCGAGTCATTGACAGTTTTTCGTGACGTATGCAAGTGTTTGCGCGACGTTTGCCATTTGGAACATATTTTGAAAATAGCATGACTTATATGCAAAGGGAATGATCGTAGCTGTGTAGGATTTTATGAAATTTTTACGGGTTCTGTCTTTTGGGGTCACTCTGTATTTATTGATGTCCTTAAATATATGAGTATGCTAAGTACGTGTGACTAGCTGAATATTTACGCAAACACCTGTATGAATTTGTTTTTGATCTACCGACGTGATTATGTGTGTCCGAACGTGCGTACATTCATGAGTGTATGCATGCGTGCTTGTGTGAGCGTAAGTCCGCGTGTGTGTGTGCATGTATAATTGTGTATATGTGTGAATATATATCTATATATGTATGTGTGTATGTGTGTGTGTGTGTGTGTGTGTGTGTGTGTGTGTGTGTGTGTTATATGTGAGTGCGCGCCGTTTCAATCTTCTATCGGGAGTGTATTTGATGCATGAGTAACCCTCCAAGCTTTTCAATGTGTTATAAGACAGCGTGTGAGTAATTGTGTAATTTTATGCGTGAGGATTTTGTGTACATGTGTGCATGCAAGCGAGTACATATGAGTATACGTGTGTAAACGCATGTGTTTAAGTGTGTGAGCGTATGGGTAGATACATGTATATGCGTGTGCATTCGTGCGTGAATTTGTGGATGGATTTGTTTGTGTGATTGTGTATGTATATTTGGGCCTGTGTATGTGTTTGCGTGTTTGTGCGATTGTATATGTCTTTCTATTTGAGTATGTTTTTGTGCATATGTATGTATGTGTGTATGAGAGAATTGAGTTTGTAGCAGAGAGATATTATGACAGAATGTACCCCACCATAGCCTCCTCCCATACACAGCACGCACACCGTTTTTCATTCTTTTATTCTATTAAAATTTCTTTCCCAACCTCATTGACCGCACTGCAAAAGGTCAAGTCCATTAACCCCACCCCGGGAATCCTGGTAGAGGCAACCAGAACTTATAGAAGCTGTCCTTTATTAAAAACGTTCAACGCCAACCACACTCTCCCCCTTCCCCTTCCCATCTCGTTGCGTTTTTCTGTTTCTCACTTAGACAAGTTTCTCTCTCTCTCGCTCTCTTTCAGACCCGCAATAGATCTAGGTACTAATTTATTACAGATCTACCTTCGAATAAATTTAGACACACACATACAATCACACGCACACATGCACGCACACACACATCACATACATACATACACACGCACACATATACACACACGATCATACACACATACAGAATCGCACACAGATACGTATATATGTACATGCATACATGTATAAATGCATATACATACAGAGACACACAGGCACACACACACACAATCACACACACACAATCACACACATATGTATATAAGTATACGCATACATACAACTACATATATAGATACATCCATACACACTTATACATGTAGATTGATAGATACATACAGAAGCCTGTGTGTATATATGTGATAGTCGCTCCGGTCGGATTCCCTATAGGAATGTACATGTGTGTGTGTGTGTGTGTGTGTGTGTGTGTGTGTGTGTGCGTGTGTGTGTGTGTGCAGTTGTGTATTTGTATATACACTTTTGTGCGTCTTTGTGTTGTTGACAAGCCATATAGGTTTGTTTTAATTCCGCGTACCTTAGAGGCGCAGTAGAAAAAACTCTGCCCTAGTATGGCCG
>NC_068987.1:108520198-108528573 GCF_001194135.2 Octopus bimaculoides
AGAGAGAGAGAGAGAGAGAGAGAGAGAGAGAGAGGCGTGGTTTAGTGGTTAGGGTGTCAGCATGTCAGCATCATGATCGTAAGATTGTGGTTTTGATTCCTGGACCAGGCGACGCGTTGTGTTCTTGAGCAAAACACTTCATTTCACGTTCCTAAGGTCCACTCAGCTGGCAAAAATGAGTAACGCTAAGATGGACTGGCGTCTTGTCCAGCTGGGGAACACATTCGCCATAGAAACCGGGAAACTGCATCATAGAAACCGCATCATATCCCTTCTACAACATCTTTTAATCACCAAGTGTCGATGTGTATCCCTTAACCAAGTTTGCATACATGAGGTTGATAACAACATAAGATTTGGAAGGCAGCTCCTTGAGCAACACTTTTTGTCTGATAACCTAGAATACTTGCCCAAAGAAGTCGCACGACTCTACTGCAACGTATCATCAGACGAAAAGATGAGCTTATATGAGCAGAAGACTATGCATGGATATGTTACTAAAAAGCACCGTGATGACACTTGGTGGTTAAAAGATGTTGCTGAAGGGATATAATGCGACATTCAAAGGCATTTTGTATCGATGTTAAGCCTCTTCCTCCTTGTTTTCGTTTAGGTAGAGGCGATCTACATCACAAAGCAGTTAATCATGGACTAAAAACCGGTTTACTACCTCCCACTTTGAAGGGTATGCGTTTGCAATCCAGGAACAGGAAATATCGACCAAGTACCTGATGCACAAAAGGGATAAACATGAAGGTAAAGCCGTAAAATGTGACAACCTATGCAGACTTTGTGGAGTTCACACTGAAGATATCACCTACATCATAAGCAGTTGTCCGAAAATGTCATGACGGTATTATCTACCGAGGAGACATGACGTTGTAGCTAGGACACTCTATAAGGAAATTCGTCGGAAGGATAATCCCGAGAAGAAAGAAATAAGAACCAACATTATGGTAGAAGCCATAGCCACTCATAATAAAGAGGTATACTGGTGGAATGTACCACCGAAGACCTCAATAAAATGTAAGCACAACAGACCTGATGTAATGATTAGGGACAGAGAAGAGAAACTGTGGAGAGTTGTGGAAATTAGCTGCCCAGCGGATGTTAACATAAAGCCGAAGATCAATGAAAAAGAGAACACCTATGGTGAACTATTGAGAAATCTGCAGTTACTCTATCCAGATTACAAGTTCAGGTTTATGCTTGTAATTATTGGGGGCCTAGGGATATGTAACACACTGCCTAAATACCAATCTTGAGAAATTAGGCTTCTCAAAACCAGAAACGAGAAAGTTAATTCGAAGACTACAGATCCAATCCATCACTGGAACTGTAAAGATCTGTAAAACTTTCCAGAAGTTTACCATTTAAACGTATATGAGCATGTCTAGATATGCAACTATATGCGTGAGAATGCGTACATAAAACATACAAATCTGCACAAACAATCATACCCTGTTGTTGATGTTGAAATTCCAATGAATGAGCCTTGAATGTAGGTTAGAAACCGGTTCTTTCTCTATTGGCAAGAAATCTTGAAATAAAACTCTACAATGACATACATACATATACACGAACATACATACATGTATCTGTCTGTCTGTGTGTGGAATGAAGCTTTATACTTTTGAAATATGTGTTACTGTAAACATGACGCTGCTTCAATTTCAACTTTACTTGTTATTAATATTTTTTAGTGTTTTGTCATATACGTTCTTTGCAACAGTAATAATAAAAATTTTCTAAGTCTATATTCGTTTCAAGGACTTCTCAGTCTTATCTTCTGGATGAAATCGTTTTAATGCTTTTTTATTATTTCTCTTTTATTACTGGCAATTAATCTTGGGAATGATGTTGTGTCTGTTTATTTATTCGTTATCACCAGACTTGTATTTTTCCTCTATTGACGTCACGTTTCTTTCAAGAATTAGCAACTAGTTTTGGCCATGGTGTATGGTTGTGGTTTATTGCCAGGCTATTTTATTTGTATATTGAGCTTTCTGTCATATTTTTGCCATTAATATGGCTTCTAGTTTTGTGAGGATTTTGCATAAGATAGTTGTGTTATCAACTAATGCTTTGTTATTGTATATATGTTTATATATCACTGTGTTTGTATTATTATGTAATAGATTGTGCTCTAATGGCTTCTTGTTGAGGATGTGTGGTCATTCATCGAAAAGGTGTCGCACATGTGTGTCCGATGTAACAGGTTTAGCGATAATACTATAGGATAATACTATAGGATCATACATGAAATAAATCTAGTGAGTTGAAAACAACCACTTATCCGAAGTTATGCATGCAATAGCAGACAAAAACACCGCCTGGGGTATTTAAAAACATAAAGGCAATAATTAATGGAGATACCACCAATAAATATCATTTAACTCAAGTCTTTGAAAATACAGAAAATGTGGCATTAGTGTTGATCTTGTGCTGATATTTACAGCTTCCATGTCGGCAAATGCATTTGTAATTTATGCTTCCTCTGTAGTTTATTTAACTATTTTGCAGGGTTGCAGTTAGTTGTAGATGAGAACATTCTTTTAATCCTTTATTCTTTTATTCTTTTATTCCTTTATTCGTTTCGCTCATTGAATTTGTACTATACTGAGGCACCGTCTTAAAGGGCTTCAGTTGATAAAATAACCCTCAATACATCTCTTTGTAGGAAACTGGTTCTTATTTTTGCGCTCTCTCTTTTATCAAATCCCTAAGTTATGGAAGCTTAAATGAACCTATAAATGATAGTCAACCATTTAGAGACAAACAGAAAGATGCAATGAAATACGCAGCCTCATACAGAGAGTTGCATACATGCACCATACTCACAATAACAACTGGCTTCTACATCAGTTTCCGTCAACACAATTCACATTCACTCGCAAACACACGGTAGCCTCAGAACTCTGATAGGAGACATTTATTCAAGGTTTTGTGCAGTGGGATTGAATCCAGAACCACACAGCTGCGAAGTGACGCAAATCCGTAGCTTCTTCTGACAACATTTTCAATGATAATATCGTTCAAGGTGACTGAAATACAAAAATAAACTTACTGGGACTACCATTTCCTTATCTCCATATTGACACAGAGTATACACGCGGTGGCTCGATCCAGTAGAAATATCCTTTAACTTACACCGTATTCTCCTAACACACAATGGACGCATTGGATAATGTATTCCTAAATAGATTGTGTCGGTTGAAAAGAGCGAAAATCTGTTTTCTGCAAACATTTTAATAACAGATTAGGGCTGAGCTGGGCCTAAGCAACGATGTTTGAGGCAACGAAGAAGTTTCAGTATTGCCGCTTGGCTTCCTAGAAATAACAGCTAAATTCTTTCAAATCAAATACGAGTGTCTTAAAAGAGGAAAGGACACATTAGATATTGTAATCCTAGACATACAAACCGGTGGATGATCGCAGATGGAAAGCAGTTTTTCTCATATGTCTGCTCAATAAGGCCCGCGGCACGTAGTTAAGCAACAATACCGCTACCAACAACGCAGATAATGAACCAAAGGAAAACGTAGAATAAGCAGAGAGTAAAGAAGCAAAATATCTGGGACAGTTGTGCATCTAGACGATGCTAGTGTCAGATTTACGGCAGTAGAGAATCAAAAGTTTTACCTTCAATATGTCAGTGCTAAAGAAGAAAACCTGAAGTCTTACGAAACAACCAGTTGTACAATTTCCCATGTTTAAACATAAACATTCTTAGGAAGTTAAACCCGCGGCGAGCTGGCAGAAACGTTAGCACGCCGGGCGAAATGCTAACGTTTCTGCCAGCTCACCGCCTTATCGTTCTGAATATGAAATGGTAAATGTGGTGCATTAACACTAAGTAACTGATGTCACAGTTCTTTCTAGAATGAAAATACAAAATAAAATATAGGCGCAGGAGTGGCTGTGTGGTAAGTAGCTTGCTTACGAACCACATGGTTCCGGGTTCAGTCCCACTGCGTGGCACCTTGGACAAGTGTCTTCTACTATAGCCTCGGGCCGACCAAAGCCTTGTGAGTGGATTTGGTTGATGGAACTGGAAAAAAGCCCGTCGTATATATGTATATGTATATGTGTGTGTGTGTGTGTGTGTGTATGTTTGTATGTCTGTGTTTGTCCCCCCAACATCGCTTGACAACCGATGCTGGTGTGTTTACGTCCCCATAACTTAGCGGTTCGGAAAAAAGAGACCGATACAATAAGTACTAGGCATCCCAAAGAATAAGTCCTGGGGTCGATTTGCTCGACAAAAAGGCGGTGCTCCAGCATGGCCGCAGTCAAATGACTGAAACAAGTAAAAGAGTAGTTCACTGATGTCAAGCAGTGTAATTTGATGCTCTGTTGTGGATGTTCATATTTGCAGTAGATCTTCCAGTAAAACAATATAGCTGTTATACCAACCTCTCCAAGAGAACATTCTACATTTAACCTGACCTCACTAAGGACAAAAATATCTACTAAATATCGATTCAGCTCTACTAGCAACAAGACATTTATGGAACTGGGAGTCTCTTCGCCAGATTACGAACGTCTGGCATTGTCTGTATATAATATAGGTTGAACGGTGTGTTTTTACGACCGCTAAATGGACTGTGCTGACGGACGCCTTTGAATCTACACGCAGTAACTTGGGTATACGATATTTGTTCAGCATTTCTGAACCCTTTTCCAGGGCCACTGCGATATGAGGCTGCCGTATCAGCCTTTCGTCCGACCACCTGTCACCCAATACCTAAGTAACTGACATCACAAGCTAACTCTTAAATCAATCGACGCTCTAATGCAAATAAATAATAAAAGAAATAACTCGTACCTCACACTGCTTTTGACAACCAAATTTTTGCGAAGGCATAAATTAGAAAGAGAGAGAAAGAAGTTATTTAGTAGAGGATGAAATTAGCATAAATTTGAATAACAAATAAATGGATACTCCCTATATGATAAATTGTAAGCTTTTAAAAATTCCTTTCACGAAAAAGAATAAACAAAATATGAAAAAGAAAGAAAGAAAGAAAACAAGGGTCATTTGCTGGCAATCTTGAACTAGAAGACATCATTTTTAAAGAATTTAGAAAGAAATCATAATTGAATTATTACACTGAAGACCGAAACGAAGAGAAATAATAATGATGATGATGATGATGATGATGATGATGATAAATGTCCTGATGCCGTACCAGGCAGTGACTTTCATGCCTTCTGATGTTAACTGACTGGTAGTGTTATGCACATTGTTTTCCCTTGGGCACAGATGGGCTACAGCAAATATTCCGCTCAATACCACAGATTTGCATGTCAGTTGTTTGACCTTAACCCGTTGAGCATGTCCCTGGGTGGCTGACGATATGTGCATCTATGATCACGAGCAGAAGTAGTGGGGGAGCATCGTAGCCATGTGTTGAGAGGAATTCTTTGGGGTTTGGATAATTCACCTCTGGAAACATAGGTGTCTTGCTTAACATCCTTAAACAAACCTTATTCAGGGACGTTTTGAGCAGGATGGTCTACGCGCCCAGAAGAAAATTCTCACAGGGCCCCAACCTGCAAGGTCATCCACTGTTTATCTTGATATGAGATTACCATGTCGCGCATATATGGTTGTGATGCACGTGCCTGGTATACCCTTATCTGAGGAATAGCCATGAGGGGTACACTGAGCTTCATACAGTTTACCCCAGTGTCAATCTGATGGGATACCCTGCTCTTTCATTCAATAATAATAATAATAATAATAATAATAATAATAATAATAATAATCCTTTCTACTATAGACACAAAGCCTGAAATTTTGAGGGAGGGGCTAGTCGATCACATCGACTCCAGTGCTCATCTAGTCGACCGCAGCAGAATTTGAACTCAGAACGTAGCAACGGGCGAAATACCGCAAAGCATTTCGCCGAACGTGCTAACTATTCTACCAGCTCGCCGCGTTAATAATAATAATAATAATAATAATAATAATAATAATAATAATAATAATAATAATAATAATAATAATAATAATAATAATAATAATAATAATAATAATAATAATCCTTTCTAAAATACGCACCTGGCCTGAAGTTTGGCGAGAGGAAGTTTACAAATTTTGGCACAAGTACAGCAGGTTTGGTAATAATAGAAATAATAAATAAATAAATAAATAAACAAATGGGAGAAAAGGGGCTGGAAAAGATTGAAAAGTACCAGCTTTTAAAAGATGAAATTGCACTAATGTGGGAGCAATGAAGAAAGTAACTGCCATCACAGTAGTTGTAGGGTCACTGGCAGCTTTAACAATCAGGTTTGAGAATATGTTGGAGAAATTGGTATTAATATGATGGTAGAATATATTCTGAAAACTGCTTTATTAAGGAGAGCGAGGATTTTGAGATTGGTAAATGGGTGTTAAGTATCGGGGGAAAATACTCTGTGAGAACTTTGACAAGAGGTTACTGTCCGCATTTACAGAATTAGTCAGAGCAGGTGAAATCGAGGGCTATGAGAGGTGAAATGGAAATAATAAATATACAGATTAATTTTGCCCAAGTGTGTGCTAAACTCTCTCTCTCTCTCTCGCTCTCTCTCTCTCTCTCTCTCTGTATGTTAAATGGTCTAGAATTGGTGGGAGCGGATACAAAGTTATGCAAATGGTATAAAACCAAGTGATAAAAACGGGTACGTAATAGTGCCTTGCTTCCAAAACAAGGGTGGGGTTGTCATTTTTGTCTACGTATAGTGAAGGTGCATGGCTCAACGGTTAGATCGTGGAGCTTACGAATGTGAGGTTGTCAGTTCGATTCCCGGATCGAGCTGCGTGTTGTGTTCTTGAGCAAGACACTTTATTTCACGTTGCTCCAGTTCACTCAGCTGTAGAAATGAGTTGCGACGTCACAGGTGCCAAGCCGTATCGGTCTTTGCCTTTCCCTTGGATAACATCAGTGGTGTGGAGAGGGGAAGCTGATATGCATGGGCGACTGCTGGTCTTCCATAAACAACATTGTCTGGACTTGTGCCTCGGTGGGTAACTTTCTAGGTGCAATCCCAGGGTCAGTCATGACCGAAGGGGGTCTCCTCAGTAATTTAGGCATGGATTTAATTTTTAATTTTCATAATTATCTCCACTTCTCATTCAGAGTTGCTGCTAATTGCCCCTAGTTAATTGAATATCTTCTATGTCGATAAGAGAAATTTGAAGACATACAGTATAAACTCTTTGCCTTAGCCACTCATACACACGCATTCACTCAAAAACACATACGCTCACACACACAAAGAAGAAACTCCAGCTTACTTATAAAATCGTACATATACATATATTTAATACACATGAATACACACTCACACATGCACGCACAGACACACACACATATGTATATATATATGTGTACATATGTATATATGTGCATATATGTGTATGCATATATACATATGTACATGCAAAATATTCACGTACACAAATGCATACCCATTTGTATATTTATGCATACATACATATTTACACACACACATATATACAAATACGCATACACACATACATACATGCATACTTACTTACATACATACATGCATATATATCTACATTTATAGATATATGTACATACATATTGCACACATATACATATGCGTGTAGTGAGATCTATTGATGTATGTGTCTATAAGCGCACACAGAGAAACGGAGAGATGTGGAAGAGACTGAGAAATTATTAAGATTCATATGGCAGAAATTTGATTCATATTTCCTCATGGAATATCGATAGAAAACAGTGATACATCATATTGATAGCATTATATAGTCAGACAAACATACACACATACTCAAACACGCAATGACTATATGAATATATATTTGTATATATATATATATATAAATATATACGCATATACACATGCATGCACACACAAACACACTCACATACACACATATTTATTTCCTTCTGTTTTGCAGTTACTTTTAACGATATTGAATAAGAGGAAGCTGCATCAATGAGTACTTGTCTGCGTATGTATCTGTGGTGTACATGTGTCTATATATATTCATATATGTGTGTGTGCTTGTGTGTGCTTGTGTGTGTGTGTGTGTTTGTGTGTGTGTGTGTGTGTGTTTTTGTGTGAGTCTGTGTATATGTGTACCCTTACATAGACACGATTTTACATATGCAGCGCAGTCAAAACGAAGGTCGTTAAAAGTAACTGAAGAATTGAAGGATAAATGTGTATACACACACGGACACACACACACACAGACACACAGACACACACAGACACACAGATACACACACACACGAACATATATATATATACATATATATACACACATATATACATATGGGTATCTTTCAATCTATTTATCTATCAATCAATCTACATATATCTATATA
>NC_068987.1:108528583-108529534 GCF_001194135.2 Octopus bimaculoides
ATATGGGGTAGGACCGCCTTTGGCAGTAATTGCAGCTTGAATTCTACGAGATATAGACTCGTACAAAATTTGAATTGTTTCCAAAGGAATTTTTGTCCATTCTTTAGCTAAAACAGTCTCCAGTTCTTGTATCGACTCCTTAATTGTTTTTCTAAAATGCACCATAAATTGTTGAATAATATTGAGATCTGGGGACTATGTTGGCCAGATAAGATGTTCAACTTCACTGGTATGTTCCTCGTGCCATTCAGTAACAACTTTAGCTGTGTGAATTGGTGCAATATCATCCTGAATGATTGTGTTTCTCACCGGATGAATTTGATCAGATAAAATGTTTAAAGTCTTCACTATTAATTCTGCCATGAAGGGAAACCAGTGGGCCGGCGGATTTCCATGTTTAAAAGTTGCAAGAAGGCAGTCTGGGTCAAATGCTTCTTTTGGCTGTCTCCACACGTATACTCGGCCGGTGGTCGGCAATAAGGTAAAGGATGACTCGTCCAAGAAAATAACATTCTTCCACAGCTCTAGGGACCAATTCTGTAGGTATTTCCTCCACACTAAACGCTTTGGAACATTTGTTTTTGAAAGTGGTTTTCTGATTGCAGCCCTCTCGTGAAATCCGGCTTTGTCCAGCTCCCGGCGAACAGTTTTTGTGGAAATTGGGTTCCCGAGATTGTCATTAAGCTCTACAGTAATTTTGGGAGCTGTACTTTTGTGATCCTTTCTAACAATTCGCGTAAGAGTCCGACGGTCCCTATCTGAAAGTTTTGGTTTACTTCGGGAGTTTTGTTTCGACGAGGATGTTTTCCTCTCTTTCTGAAAGGGTGTCATTACATTCGAAACAGTACTTCTTGCTATACCAAACATTTCGGCTGTTTTCGCTACGCTAGCGCCTGCCACACGAGCACCAACAATTTGACCTCTTTGAAATTCCGATAGATTTCTCATTTT
>NC_068987.1:108530125-108530398 GCF_001194135.2 Octopus bimaculoides
AGAGAGAGAGAGAGAGAGAGAGAGGGAGAGAGAGAGAGAGAGACAGAGAGAGAGAGACAGAGAGAGAGAGAGAAAGAGAGACGATGCTCTTCTTTCAGTTTCCGCCTATCAAATCTACGTACAAGGCTTTGGTTGGTCCGAGGTTATTATAGAACATTTTACATTATTTACATGTTTTTACATTTGACGGATATTTGTCATCTTGGGTTCTCATTGCCAAGGCTTTTTTCGATGTTATTATTATTATTATTATTATTGTTCAGTAGTTTTATT
>NC_068987.1:108531273-108534414 GCF_001194135.2 Octopus bimaculoides
GTGTTATGTTTCCTTTCATTATATGTTTTTGGTAATTTCTGGTGGGGAGGTTATGGTCTTGTGCAGCAATTAAAAATCCTTCAGTCTCTGCCTTGAGTCCTGAGCTTCTCAGCCATTGCTGGGATCTTTCTCTGTCTATTTCTTTTGCATTTAGTTTAGCCCAGTATTTACCATGCAGGGGCTTTTATTATTATTATTATTATTATTATTATTATTATTATTATTATTATTATTATTATTATTATTATTATTATTATTATTATTATTATTATTATTATCATTATTATTATTATAACATCCAAAAATACCATACGAATGAGAACTCAGGTTCGAAATTGCCCCAAAGACACCTGATGAAGCCTGGAGGGTAGATGAGGAGAAATATCCGTCAAATATAAATAATGTAAATAATGCACATAATTCCTCGTCTCTTAAATATAGAACTATAGAACACTTTGCCCAATGTGCTACGCACTGGGACTGTACCCTGATCGATATGTTCGAGAAGCTACCTTCTTACCACACAGCCACACATGCACACTTACACACACAAGCGCATATACACAAACACAGACACAGACACACACACAGACACACTGACACACAGACACAGGCACAGACACAGACACACACACACACACACACATATATATATATATATATGATTATATACAGATACATGTACACCACAGACATACGCAGACACCTACTCATAGATGCAGCTTTGTCTTATTCAATATCGTTAAAACTAATATATAATATATATGAGTGTTGCATTGGTTGAGTGAAAATAATGGATTTATATGAACATATTGGATTGTAGCTGTGCCTATGTAGCTGTGTATGTATATAAGTATGTGTGTGGGAGTGTGTGCATATATATATATCGTTGGCTCCAGCTCGTATCCGAGCATTGGTTTCATCAGTTTATATTCAATCACCTTGGCAGATGTTTGTGTCGAATGTGACTTTGAGTGCAATTCGGTGGTGAAAGAGTCGTGGGCAGAAGTCGGTGCGGGTCGACGATGTTGAATACGCTCCTTTCTTCTCCTGTGTTGTACCCCCTCATTCTGTTGTCTATTCTGCCCAAAGGAGCTGGCTGCATTACGGATAGCAATCCTCCATGTTGTCCTATCCATGGCAATCTGTTCCCATGAGGATGGCTGGATGTAAGTTTGAGCCAAGGTCCGTTTAGACTGTTATTTAAAACGGAATTTCGGACCTCTCCTGTGTCGTGTTCTGATTGCAAGATCTCCCTAGAACACGATCCTCGGGAGACGAGAGGGCTCCATACGCTGGACGTCACCTGGTAGTGAGGCTTGGTAGTGAGGCGGGCGAAGGACCTCATTGTTGGTAATGTGATCTTGCCATCGAATGTTGAGGATCTGTCGTAGCTTGGATTGCTGGAAGTATTCAAGGCGATTGAAGTCACAGTGGTACAGCGTCCAAGCCTCACAAGCGTGGGGAAGAGTTGACAGGACAATGGCACGGAGTAGCATGATCTTTGTCCGGATGGTCAGCGCGTGATTGAAGAATACATGTTGAATACATGTAAGTAATACATGAAGAATACATGTAAGTATGTATGTATACATACTTGTATATATATATGTGAACACATACACATATATAAACAGACATGTACAGAAAAATATTCATAGATGCACACGTGCTGCACGAGATGCACACGAACAGCGACAGTATAAATGCAGAAAATATCAACTTATAGGATCTCATTTAGGAACGGTGGTCAACTCCCAAGATCTACACAGAGTTTGTATCTTTTTCTGTTACATAGAGCATAGAGACACACTGATATTGTGACCACAAAGTCAGTACTCTGATACGATTCTTAGTTCACTGTTCCCATTCTTCAGCCGCCAATCTTACATTATTGTATCTGTGTCAGTACGTTTGTGTATATATATGTATGTGTATGCGCGTGTTCGCGTGTGTGTGAGTGTGCGCGCGTGTTCGTGTGTGTGTGTGTGTCTATATGTGTGTGGGGGTATGCATTCATGCATATATGTACACACTGACACACACACTCATATTCCTGAATTTATAAAATCGGGAGAAGGTCAAATAACTGTTTTTGAAACGGTTGATCTCGAAGCAGGAGAGTGCTATAGATAATAACGAGTAAGTATTATTGATGGTCCTATCTGCTTCAGATTCACTGATCCCAACATGAATTTGATATACGTGTGTGTGTTTGTATGTGTGTGTGTGCGTGTGTGTGTGTGTGCGCGGGTGTGTGTGTGTGCGTGTGTATGTGTTTCTGTGTTTGTATTTGTATGTGTGTTTGTGTGCTTGTGTTTGTATGTGCGTGTGGTTGTGTGTGCATATGTATCGATATATATAAATATAGACACCTATATGTGGGTGCATGTGCATCTATGTTTGAATGTGTGTTTATTTTTTCTGCACGTACAGTCTATATACATTGCAAACAACACAATCTATCTGTACAGTTTTAAAGATTTCTGTAAATAGGTTTGTAGACTTTTAGATTTTAATGTTTCATGTGTTGCACTTGCAATCATCAGTGAAGAAAGAGAATTCTTAGGATGATATATAATTCATTACAGATGAATTATGTATCACAAGTGTATCGATGGGAAAAAGGATAAAATATGCTTGATCACTACATCTCTCGTAGTAATATATATATATATATATATATATATATATATATATATATATATACACTACGAAGTAGAGCTTATACTATCAGTTTATATACATTATTTCTACGACAGATGTTGTGATCAAGCATATTTTATCCTTTTTTCCCATCGATACACTTGTATATGTATGTATGTATGTATGTATGTATGTATGTATGTGTGTATGTATGTTTGTTTGCATGTATGTATGTATGTGTGTGTGTGTATGTATGTATTTCTGATTGTTTTTCTGAAAAAACATTGAAACAATGATAAAAAAGTTTTGCGTTAATCTGATGGGTTACTCTATACTTCTGTAGAGTACAAATTTATTATTCTTAAGCAAGGATGTTTTTCACAGTAACTTCTAAGTTTTAGGCAGGTAAGCCACCGTCGGATGATGGCTTGGTTAACCTCAACTTCGAAGTCATTGTCAACAACATTCTTACTTAAATATAGTAACATATATATA
>NC_068987.1:108534440-108534952 GCF_001194135.2 Octopus bimaculoides
TATACATACATATATATGAACATATATATGTAAATATGTATACTAACACACATACAAAATACTATATTAGTATATATGTAGCTATGCGTGTATGTTAATTGCTATTTAGTAGAACGATAACTTTGTAGTAAAGAAACCAAACTAACAAATGTAAAACTCTTTTGGTTTCAAAGCGAAAAACTCTGAAATGTAAGTTTCGACCTATACCTGGCTTGCGAAAGTTATGTACCCCAAATGATTATTTAAACAACAAAACAAATGGTAGTCTGAAGGAGCAAGGTCGGGAGAATAAGGTAGATGAGGAATGTTTTCCCAAGCAAGCTCTTCGATCTTCTATGATGTGATCTTTGCAGTGTGGGGTCGCGCATTGTCCTGATAAAACATCACTCCATTTTGATTCACTAAATTCAGTTAGACATTCTAAAATACTATTAAATTTCATTCAATTTTAAAAATGGTAAAATCGGAGAGAACATATGGGGTGACCTGATATATATATATATATATATATA
>NC_068987.1:108535098-108538236 GCF_001194135.2 Octopus bimaculoides
GTGTGTATGTGTGTGTGTGTGTGCGTGTGTGTGTGTGTGTGTTTGTGTATTTAAATATCTACGAAATATTTTGTAAAATAAATATTTATTTAACTGTTACCAAAGTAGCAAAATTATCACTTGAAAAGTTGTTTATACTTTATTTAAATATAATGACTTTCGTATAGGTGATACAATTTTTGGTGCATATCAATTGAAATAAGAGCCATGACGCAATCCTATATATTAAAACTTGTTCATTATCCTGTGCGCATTTCGATGCAAGATCCCGACTCACTCTTGTCTGAGATAAAAAAAAAAATTAGGGGCTTCCTTCTCTTCAGGACCAAGTTACATTAATTCACAACACACCATTACTTGTACTTAAATTACATGTGTATAACAAAGTTCTAATCAGGTTGTTTCGACAGGAACATATTGAAACTGCTTGCAATATCGGTTAAGAAAACCGTTATATAGTAAAGTAACTAAGTAGAACTGTTAACCTAGGATATTAAGTAACGATATGCATACGAAGCCGTTTCATGAAATAAAAAAAAAACCGTTAGAAAAGTAAGTAAATAAAATAAAACGTAGAAAGAAAAAGTACGTATTATAGATCTTAACAGAAATACAAATTAATGGTCAAAGGGACATAAATCAAGCAAAATAATATTTTTGATCTACATAATTCATTCCATTGTGATTAACCCTATCAAATAATTGTATTTATTTTAAAGTTTAGAATAGTTTTGAAACATTATTTAAGGATATGTAATCAAGATATATCATAAATTATAAATTATAAATTATAAAATAATACGGTTTATTTTGTTATGTTGTTGAATGTATTTGAGGTCTTCATCCAAAATACCAATGCTTTTTTTTATTTATTGCTTCTTATATATCGTAAACTACAGATAATGTCTATGTATGTGGCTGCGAATAATGCATGTAGCTGCGCATACTCATCATTGACAAAGCGCATCAAACCTGAAATACATCTAGAGCCCTCACCGCTGCCGAGACGTATCTTTGTCTCTCTCCGAAATAGTTTTTGTGCGACCATTAGACATGTTAACCTGGAAGAATACCGCAGTAACTTGCCTGCCAATGATATCTATAAATATGTTTGCTTTGTAAAATCATACATGCATACATGCATACATAAATGCATACATACATGCATACATAAATGCACATGTACACATGGGTGCAGGAAGGTATATACCTGCATGCATGTGTATGTGTGTGTATATATATATATATTTATGTATATGTATGTATATGTACACACATATATATATATGCACATATATATACGTACATATATACATACACGCATACACACATACACACACACACACACACACACAGAAAGAGAAAGAGCAACATGCTGTAAGTTTCCGAGTTAAAATGAGTGCGTGCGTGCGTGCGTGTGACAGAGAATGAGAGAGAACTTTTGTGATTATGTAGCACAGAGAGGGCGAAAAGGGTGAAAGAGAAAGAGAGAGGGGGAGGGGATAGGAGGAGTTAGATCACTTCAATGATGTTATATAATTTATTGCCCAGTGAGCTATCAATTTCATGAAGACGACGCTGGCTTCGTTTCGATTTACTGTCAATTCAGAGTTGTCTTATTACACTAGACAGACAAGTGAGTATTTAAACGAGAGGTTTTTCATAAACACACACAAACACACACACACACATACATATAGCATATTACTGAGTTATGTGTATGAATGTTTGCACATATTTGTATGTATGTGTGAATGTGTGTGCGTGTGTACGTGTGTGTGTACGCGTGTGGTATAGAGAACGAGAGAGAGAGAGAGAGATACAGACCGATATCGTGTCTTATAATTTATAATATATATAAGGCATGCTTATATTAAATCTATGTGCCTATCTATCAATCTATCTTGTAATCATTTCACTTCTAAATAATTATTTATGAATAAATTTTGTACACACACATACACACACACACACATGTATGTGTGTATGTATGTGTATAAACGCATGCTCATACAAATGTGTTTAGGTTTGTGTTTGCGCGCAGGCATAGAAGGAGGGAGTGAGTGAGAAAGAAAAGTGTCATACAGATGTAAGAATAATATGATATATTCAAGTAATATTGGCTTATTCATAAAGGAGCTAATATGTCCGTGAACGCTTATTAGAATTATTTAAAGAAGTCTTGCTAAAATGTCTGTGCACACACAACCACACAAACATATAGATATCCATATATATAAGCTTAAATACATACATAGACACACGTGTGTGTACGCGCGTCTGTAATATAAACGTCGTTTTTGATAAACGTTCTCATTGCAGTATTGCAGGTCAAATGTCAGAGCAATGTGAAGACGATTTGTACGAATCATGGCAAACCTAACCTTGCGACTATATTTTCTGCCAACCTTCAGCTAGTTGTGGCCTGTTGTAACAAATCTCCTCCTGTACCTTGACGGGGAGTAAACCTAATACGATGCTACCTTACGCTTTATTAAAAAAGGGAGATAACAAGAAAGGCATTGTCTGAAAATTGCAACTTTCCCTGATTCGTCGCAGCTACCGACATCATCTTTATTTGTAGATAAATATATGTATAACTCCTTTGGTTAGCTTGTATTTGTAAATATACGCACACACACTGGTGTGGGAACACACTCAAGTAGTATACATTTAATAGACGTTAAAAAGGACATCGGAAGAAGACCAAAGTTTGAAAAATAAGATAAAGAGGTGTCTTATTCTTTCGGATGTTAGTATTTCAATATAAGAAAGACAGAGAAATATATAAAGGAGAATAAGAAAGGAAAATGAGGGTGGGCTGAAAAGTTCCAGGCTTTGGATAAAAGAAAATACAGGAGGATCAATTAATTATGATTTTATTCAACATATTCCCCTCTCAGACTCACACACTTATTACAGCCGTTCTTCACTTTTTCTAAGGCCTCAAGCCAGACCACTTCCTTGTATTGTCTTTTTCAATTCTTATTATAATTACAATATATATTCAACGCTTATGCAGACCTCCTTAAGATTAGATCTCGGAACACCATCTTTGATCGATAAATTGGATGACCAACATGATTATCTTCTCTTGCTCTCTCTCTCTCTCTCTCTTTCTCTCTCTCTCTGTCTACA
>NC_068987.1:108539037-108543408 GCF_001194135.2 Octopus bimaculoides
ATATATAAATATATATATATGTATATGTACATATGTGTGTGTGTGTGTGTATATATATAGATACATACATGCATAAATATAGATAGATAGATATAGCTGTATGTATGTATGTGTGTGTGTAATATAGAGAGAGAGAGGAAGGGAGAGAGTGAAAAAGGGGGACAGAATAGTTAGCACGCGGAGCAAAATGTTTAGGAGCTTCTCTTCTGGGTTTACGTTCTGAATTCAAATGCCGCTGAGATCGATTCTCCCTTTCATCTGTTTAGGTTCGATAAAATAAATGCCAGCTAAACATCGTAGTCTATAAAATCCACAAAATTTCAGACCTTTTGCTTATAGAATAAAAGATATGTATGTGTATATGAGTGTATGTATGTGCGTGTATGTGTATGTGTGCTTGTGTGGACGTGTGTGTGTGCCTTGGTGGATGTGTATGTATGTACATATGTATAGAATAGGTATGTCTATGTATACATACATACATACACACACAGTATTTTCCTAATTTTACTCCTATTTGATTTAAACCCATTGGCAATAACACCTGTTTGAAATTTATCCAAGACGCGCATATTTTCTTACCAATCATCACAAAGCTCAGGTGAATATTTACTAAACAACATCTGTTCGTTTTGTTTACAAACCATTATGTTTGAAGAATTCTTACATTATTCTGTGTTTTGAAGTGGTTTCTGATTTATCCTAAGACATCTCATTCAATAATTACTTATGTGCTTATTCTTTTCTAATTAAGTGTGTTATTTAGCTACTTCAACAGATTTCTTTGTGATTTAATAGGAATTGCAAACAGTATTTGTCTGTTTACTATTCTAAGATGATTACTGTTCATAGGAAATTTTATTATTTTTAAGTGAGTTAATTTTGTAATGATGAGAAGAGAACAAAGGAACGGCCATGTCGTGTAAAAGAATCTCAATGACTCCTAAGTGCTCAAAATCAGGAAATAAAGAATCTTTGAGTTATACGTATAGGCGTAGCTTCGTAGTTTGGAAGCCCGCTTTACAATTCCGTGGTTTGGAGTTTAGTTCCACTGCATGGCACCTTCAGCAAATTTTTCTACTAGAAATCGGAGCCAACCAATGCCTTGTGAGCCAATCTGGCAGACAGATACTCTTTGGAAGCCTGTCGAATATATAAAGGCCGTAGGATTTTTAACTGGATTATTGACATCCAAAATTTTGTCTTCTAGACTCTTAACTTTCTTCATGATTTCGTTATATAACCCGTAAGTTGACCTATATATGTATTTATTTTATATTTATATATAAGTATTTATATATATGTATATATTTTTAATGTATATATATATCTATGTATTTATATATTGTTATATGTATATTTTTAATGTATTTAGTTACTCTATATATTTTTATATATCTAGAAATTCATGCATGATGGGTCTGGGACTGAATAAATATAAATATAGATGTGAACTTGATTTTTACTTCTACTCCATTCTAACTTCTACTCCATTCAGGTTTGAATATCTTGAGCACTTCAGAGTGAAGTCTATGCATTGGAGAAAATCTTTTTTCCTTTTATATATATATATATATGTATATATATATACACACACACACACACATATATACATATATACACACATATATATACATATATACATATATATATACATACATATATATATATACATATACATGCATATATATCATAAAAGTATTTTTTTCATTTGTCTTGCCCTTTTACAGTCTGTTGTGTCGCTAAATTTTTACTGGTAACAGATATTTTTTTCGTGGTTAGATGATTCGGCATCTATTTCTAGCATATAGGAGTCCACTTTTGCTGGTCATTCCTGGTGTGTGTGTGTGATGTGTTTGTGTGTGCATATACGTATATATGTGTTATATGTGAAGGCTCATGGCTCAGTGGTTAGAGCGTCGAGCTTACGATCGTGAAGTTGTGAGTTCGATTCCCGGACCGGGCTGCATGTTGTGTTCTTGAGCAAGACACTTTATTTCACGTCGCTGCAGTTACCTCAGCTGTAGAAATGGGCTGCGGCATCACTGGTACCAAGCTGTATCGGCCTTTGCTTTCCCTTGGATAACATATGCGGTGTGCAAAGGGGAGGCGGGTATGCATGGGCGACTTCCTGTCTTCCATAAACAACCTTGCCCGGACTTGTGCCTCGGAGGGTAACTTTCTAGGTGCAATCCCATGCTCAGTCATGACCGAAGGGGTCTCCTCTTGATATATGTTATTTGGCACATTTATCGAAAGTACCTAAGTTGAAATCATAGTATTCGAAAGCTGAATTCATTGAAAACATCAACCAACATTAAATATCAATACAGCGAATCTTATTGAAAGGCTAAATTCGTAAACAGCATATGATTTTAAAATGATAAAAGCGAACCAGTTTTCAAAGGAAATTATTTTTGTTATTTATTTTTGTGTATGTTTATGTGGTAGGTAAAGTATCTGACAGAAGTATGACATTTTCATATACTTACGACTTTGTTTAAATTTCTTCTATTCTAGGCACAACGCCTGAAGTTTTGCGGGAGGATCCAGTCGATTAGATCGATCCCTGTACACAAATGCTACCTAATTTATCGACCCCGAAAGGATGAAAGGCAAAGTCGACCTCGGCGCAATTTGAACTCAGAACGTAAACACAAACGAAATACCGCTAGCATTTCGCCCGGCGTGCTAACATCCCTGCCAGTTCGCCGCCTTACAACTTTGCTAAATTGCAATGATTATAAAGACTTCTCGCAAGGAACAGGATGATAAAAGTTCTAGGCGATATATAGGCGACTAGATCTAACCAATAATTTGATCAGTATATATTTTATCAACCCCTAAAAGTAGACGGGCAACGGAGGAGAAGAGGGTGCGTTTTGAAGGCAGAAGCTAAAAGAAAGTAAGTCCGCGGCGCAGATTGAATTAATTGAAACGCCACCCATTACCGTTATAACATTTATGCTTAACATACAACGTAGAGAGACAGTGAGAGCAATCCAATCGATATTACTACTTGACTGATACTTGAGCAGCCGTCCTCAATTAATTATTGTGTGTCCAGCATAACTTTCTAGACAATACTAACGATTGTGTGATGTAAATGTTATATTTTATGGGTGTCGCAAGTAACTTACTAAAGCCGACGACAGATTGCGTAGATTTTATTATTTTCTATTAATTCTGATTTATATATAAACAATTTATAAATTTTAAGTGTTTAGCATATTATGACAGTTGATTTAAATATTTATAGATCGATGCATTATTTATTTTATATTTGTGTGTGTGTGTGTAATAATAATAATAATAATAATAATAATAATAATAATAATAATAATAATAATAATAATAATATATGTTTCTTTCCAAAATATTAATTTTTTTGTAAATATTCCGTTGTTCCTGCGATGAATATATTTTGGATGGTCGTTTCGTGTCTCGACAAGTTTATAGTTTAGTCAATATACTTTCGACAGATAGATTTTCGTTGAGTGTTCTTCTTTATTATGAGCTCAACTCCGGTAAGCAACCAAAACATAAGCCCTGAAGGAAAATCTGAAGAAACTGGATATGAACGAAAGTGATTGGGAAACTAATGCTGTGGATCGGAACAAATCTAGAGGTGCTGTCAGGACTGTTTGCAACGCCTAGGAGGAAAAGATTATTCAACGCTCTGAGCTCAAAAGGGCCTGCCGGAAAGGAAGAATTGGAACTGAAATCAACAGTGAATTCTGCAGATGTAGTATGTTCGATCGTATTCTACTGTCAAAAGCAGGATACGTGAATCGTATGAAGTCACATGAAAATCGAAATGCCCCGGTAGGTAATAATTTTGAATCTTCAACCGCTTCTTATGACTTGTGCCATATATCACAAAACTTGTAAGACAATATCTGAACTTAAAAGACATGTGTTAGTTCGCAAAAACATTCATTCGTAATCAGATTCCAAAGGGTAAAAATGTAGGAGGAACTGGAATAATATCTGTCACTTGTATTTTAAACCCTGTCAGCCAGCAGCTGGTTTTAAAAGTCTTCTGAGGGCTCATCAACAGAGGGATCCTGGTGTGTGATGGGGTGTCGTATATGTGTGTATTGAGGGGACGGCTATCATCCGTTAAAATGAAGTAATCATCATATATACATGCATATATATATACAATGTTCAAATGCTTCATTCTCCTCATCATCAATATTGAACCTTACGCTCTAAGTAGTCAAGAAATAAACTGTAACATCGGACGGGAACTAGAGGAAGTTTACCAAAAAACGCACCGTCTGAAGGAACCACATCTCAAGGGACCAGCCTTAACATATATATACATACATACATATATATATATATATATATATATATATATATATA
>NC_068987.1:108543754-108545041 GCF_001194135.2 Octopus bimaculoides
ATATATATATATATATATATATACATAATAATATATATGTGTGTGTGTGTATGTGTAAGTATGTATGTACTGGGCCATCCCATAAATAATGCAGTTGTTTTATACTTCTGCATGAAAATCAAGATAAAGTTCTTCAATTTAAATTATACTCTCCAGTTTCTACAATGCTCTTCCATATATCTGGTAGACTTGTGAGGCCCCTACTTCCAAAATTCACTAGACGACAACGAAAAATAATCCTCCAGAACTGTTCTGACCTCGTCTACAAAATTCATATTTTTTCCGTCCAAATGATTTAGAAGACTGCGGAATAGATGATAATCAGATGGGCCAATGTCCGGCGAACATGGTGGGTGGGGCATCGTTTCCCATTCAAATGCTCCACCCTTTAGAATGTCATCCTCGCTGTATGTGGCCGAGCATTATCCTGGTGGAAGAACATCTTTCGTCTTGAAACCAAAGATGGTTGTTTTTCTTCTAGTGCTGACTTAAGCCGTTCAATTTGCTCGCAGTAGATCGACTTTGTTATCGTTTGGTTTGGGTTTAAAAGTTCAAAGTGGACTAAACCTTTTATATCTCACCAAACAGATAACAATAACTTACGTGGGTGAAGACCTTCTTTACCCTGGTGTGCTGGTGTTTCTCCTTTCCATACCCACTGTCTTCGGCATTTGATATTCTTATAGAAAAATCATTTCTCGTTACCAATCACTATTCGGTCCAAAAATGGTTCATTCGTGAGACGTGACAGCAAAGAAGAGCACACGTTCACTCTCTGCGCGCGATTAGACTCGGAAAGTTTGTGAGGAACCCACTGACCCAATTTGCTGACATATCTGATGGCACACAGATGTCGATGAATGGTTGAATGACCAAATCCAAGCTTCTCTGCTGGTTCCTCAACAGTTACGATGAGATTTTGTTTCACCAGGGTTTGCAGGACGTCCTCGTCGAGCTCTACAGATCTTCCAGAACGAGGCTCATCTTCTACGCTGTAGTTTCTGCCTCGGAATTTCTGTAACCACCGTTGACACTGGCTTACACTTATTGTCTGATGTACATATACTGCATTAATATTCATTGCCCTTTCCTTTTCCTTTATTGAACTCATAATGCAAAACATACTAAATATGCTCCTTTGTCACTTCCATTATAGTTTTGAAAAAATAACTGTTAAAATCGAACTGCACTCTTCAAAATTTGCACTAAGAATAAGACAAGGTAAAATTACTACATGATTTTATAGCGAGTTTATCTCATCCCCCTCCCACTTTTAGTTCTTGCAAT
>NC_068987.1:108545431-108547874 GCF_001194135.2 Octopus bimaculoides
ATATATATATATATATATAAGCTAACAGCTATCGATGTCTATTGATATTTCAGGTCTTAATACAGCAGTGCAATCGGGGTAATTGATACGGTCATATGCTGCCTGATCATCTATTGGTAGACAGTAATTGTAGAAAAAGCATGGATAGAAAATTCAAGAGGATTACATTTCTAGAAGCATATTGTGTTCTGTCGCCCACTTCGTACTCAGTGACCTTCAATTAGAGGATATGTTAATCACTGTCACGTCGTTACTGGCTTGTGATACAAGGGGTTGCTGATCCTTTCATGTATGCTATGGCGACAGTCGTTTCTCCGTCATCATTCCTTAAAGCGTAACCACTAAGTAGACCCATCTGGGATTTTCAATCTTTCCATCTTGATTTAAGGAGCCTGCGATAAACTAAAAACAGTTGATTAAATCGACGCCAGTATTTGACTTACAATTTATAATAGAATTAACATTAAACTAAGTTATAGATGAAAAACTTAGTATCAAACAAGTTATCTAATTTAACCGAGGTTAGCTAAATACAAATGCATGACTGCGTCGCTTATTTAGTCATGCAATGAATGCTGAAACGATTATCTACGAGACAGAAGACATTTCCACTAAACTGAGTCTGCTCTATTTTATTGACTAGAAAGAATGAAAAGTAGTGCTGGCTTTGGCAAAATATGAAGTCAGACATAAAACCAGAACTCAATACAACGTATCCTTTCACCCGACGCTCTAAAAGCTATGCGAATGGCTCACATATTCAGGAAGACGGACAGAGATAATTGCTTCATGTAGGCAGTTTGACTCAAAATTCAACAGAGTTGGAGTAATAGACGGATAACTATTGGTCCTGGCGTATCTCTTTGGAGTGGGTACAGAATTAACTTATATTTTAATGTTGGAGCAAAAGATATTGCACTAGTACAGGCAAAGATATGGCTGTGTGGTAAGTAACTTGCTTCTAAGCCACATGGTTCCAGATTCAGTCCCATTGCGTGGCACCTTCGGCAAGTGTCTTCTATTATAGCTTTGTGCCGACCAAAGCCCTGTACGTGGATTTGGTAGACGGAAATTGAAAGAAGCCCGTCGTATATGTATATGTGGGTGTGTGGATGTTTGCGCGTGTATTTGTGTACGAGTTGGCGTATATGTGTGTGTGTGTGTGTGTGTGTGTGCGTGTGCATGTGCGCGTGAATGTGTGTGTGTGTGTGCGTCTTTGTGTCAGTTTCTGTCCACCACAATGTCTGACAACCAGTTTTGATGTGTCCCTATAACATAGCAATTCGGCAAAAGAGACGGATATAATAAGTACCAGGCTTAACAAAAATAAATAAGCAATGGTTTCGATTCATTTTTCAATGTGGTGCTGCAGCATGGCCGCAGTCTAATGGCTGACAGACAGTACTAGCAGAAGTATAACTATGACAGTGCTAGCACACACACACACACACACACACACACACACACATACACACACAGGCACGCACGTACACACAGGCACACACACAGAGTAAACATGGTGCCTTTGAGCCAGCAGCGTTGGCAATTGCTTCATAGCCAATCAATCGATTGGTGTTCGTTTTGATTTGGTTAAAAAATGTATGCATGGTTCGACGGACGATGATGTCTATCTGCATATATGCCTGTGTATGCAGATATCTGTCTATGCATGTGTATGTGCACGTATGTTGAAAATTCTGAATGATTGGTGAAATACAAAAGAGAAGTATATTGTTTTAGTGAACAATTCTCCAAAAGCTGCTGTTTACCTAAACTAGGTTCACCTGTAAACATGCGATTGTATTACGCCATTGAATTGCCTTCTCCCTCTTATTTCCTGCCTCCCACTTCGTATTAAGCTTTCTCTTACTTCTCCCTCTGACTCTCCCTATATTCATACTACCCTCTGCTGTCTCATATTCTCGTTATTGTTATTAATCTCATCTTCCCTCTGACCTCTACTCTCTGTTTTCATTATTCATTCGTCTTCACCCGCAAACAGACAATAACTGAGCGGCAATGCATACACACTCATGAATGCGTAACATATACATATACATCTACACTCACATGCACTCACATTTGTGTACACGCACACACACACACACCCACACACACACACACACACACACACACACACACACACAAAACCTGCCAACAGGCAGTTATACAGACATACATAAGTACATATTTATGTTTACATATATGCACGCATATATGTACACACACACTCACTTGTACGAACACGCATACACATCCACACACATGCACGCAAACAAACATATACAGAGATACAAGAATAGATACATACAAATTAATACATAAGTAAATATGAGAGTAATAGTGACTATCAGAATACCATCATTAGTGGCAGCGAATACTAGCCGTAGAGGCAAAATCAATTACATATATATATATATATATATATATATATATATATATA
>NC_068987.1:108548258-108553325 GCF_001194135.2 Octopus bimaculoides
ATATATATATATATATATATATATATATATATATATATATATATATATACGTTTCATACATAATTACAGATAGATAAATATATTCAAACACACTTCAAAAGAAATACACATACATACAGACACCAATAAACAGTGATATATTACCAGTAACATATATACATTCTCAGAGCAACATTTGTACACATGCAGCCTTATACTCAGATATACACACCCATAGACATATGTATTTTTATACGAAAGCATAGATATGTGGAGTATAAAAATATAACAATAGTTTGTCCGTCGCTTTCGTCGATATGTGATCAAAGTGAATCATTTAATTAGGCTGATGATAATTTCTCAGACTCTTGTATTGTTAACATAATCTTCTTGTAAAATAATGAGTGTTGCAGTGCTTGAGAGATCAGGTCCGTTGTGTTACAGGTAGAATCCATTCGACTGGCTTGCAGTATTCGTCTATCCAGCTACACAAGCAAGACCTGCGTTGGTTCGATACTCTGGTGAAAATTACATGCGCAAGATGCTATGCAGTAACATCGAACCTAGGGTCTTATGATTACGAAGCGAACATCTTAACCACGTAGCCATGCCTGCGCTCTGTAAAAGGAAATCATATATACATCATGCATGTATATACAGTCATGCATACAGATATACTCACACACAAATACATACATACATACACACTGCTCCTATCCTCAATGCTCAGCATGTGTAAAATAGGGAACAACTAATTTAACCGTGGTTAACTACACCTGTAGAAATACTAGCATGGGTCTCCTTAAACTATTATGCAATGATGTGTAAAAAGTAATATTAAACAACTTTCCTTCAAATATATTTCGCCTTTTATTTCAAACCCTGCATAGTGAGTCATGGTCAAGATCGCTTGGAAAGTCTATGATTTTTGACGAGAATTCAAACCTGTAATAACGGCAAGGATCGGAGGGCACACCCATGCAGTTAGTTTAAGAGGAGGTGAAAAGAATATTTTGGACAACTGACAGAGTGTATCACAGAATCCATTCCTCTCGTTACAATACAACTGCCAAATGTAATTGTGAAGGCGTACGAACAGTTGACTTTGTGAAGTACCAATAGAAATACATCAGCAGAATTACAAACCAACTTTATGTTGAGTAAAACTTTTGTATTTATGGAATGCATCTAAATCACTTAGTATTTCTAGTGCAAAGCCTTCACACGAAAAGCTGCCTTACCACAAGCCTAGTGAGCAATCCTTTCCCCAGAACACGAAGTGTGATAAGTGCAGGAGAACAAGAATATGCGACGAAGGTGAATGTGCGACATTTAAAGGTACAACGTATTCTTTTCTCAGATATTTTCATGTACAACATCTTGTCTGGATGTATAATGTATTAACGGAGCGAACAAGAACAGTTTGTGGGGGATTAACCCAGTCACATCCGAAAATCTTACTTAGCCAGGATCAGATTGAGCTCATCTGCCTGCAAATGCTAATCATCACAAAACAGGTGCAACGTTATATAAGGACTTCCTTACCTTCAAAGGCACTGATGATGCACCCTTCTAAATGGTACGCCCCAAAATGCGTCTCGTCGATAAAGATAACCAGAAAACATGGATTTGGAGGAAACAGTGTCAATCAGCGTTTGTTCACAGTTTATATTAAATATCAGCGTGATCAACTTTGACCGTATCTCTGTTAATATTCTAGGATTGCAGGGCAGTTGGAGATAGAAGCTGTCTTAACATGACCTTCTCGTGACAATTGGGACAGAAATGTCGGAACTCACGATGGACGTGGTTTTACTTATGATTGAAGGAAAGTTCTATTTGATGGATGGAACCAAAGTAATAGCAGCCATATCCTGATTTATAAATTGTTGAATTGGTAAAATCAGGTAGTACTCTGGAGGAAGTGGTGCACTTCGAAGAAAATGGAATTTGGTGCTGCCATCCATGAATCCTGAATACTAGTTGATTCTTGAAAAATGATCAACTTATTAAAAGAAGAACCAGGTAAAATATTCTGCTTCAATGCATATGAAGGAACAGTAAGTGTTATTTCATCATCATATTGTGTCACTATCTGCCATACCTGAAAACGTTATCCTTACCACAGCAATCTATGGGATAGCATACACACAACAGAGCAAAGGGCGCACGCTATATTCCAAAAGCAGGGTACTTTTACACGTAATTGATGATTCAATGAATCGCTTTAACGTCAAGTCTAATGGTTAATTTGATGCGGCAAACTGATTTAATGTTAACTCATTGAATTTTCACGCATCACATGCACAATTTCCAACGCATTTATCACGGCCTTTCAAGGCAACAGAAGCAGGCTGCACTTATTCGGAGGATAAAAGTACCCCTGTTTGCTGTATAGATCTCCTTATTTTTAATCTCTATGTTTATTTTCAAAAAATATTTCTTTCGAAATGTTCATACTCTAAACGGTTCTACCATATTTGGGATTCGTGCCTATGCTCCCTAAGATGATGCCATGGATCTTTTTTAAAACGGGGGCCACATTTTTCATTAACGAAACACTTTGAAACTTGGAACACTGGTAGAATGTGTCATATAAAACATCTTTTTCTCTTAGTCTTCTTTAAAAAAAAAGAAATCCCTAAGTTATTCCATGTTAAAGTTGTCGTATTTCTGTAATTTCAACCAATCACTGACGTCCATTCAGCCGATATACATTAAGTGCCGACTACATAAACAAACGATTCTGAAACAATTCTATCGGTGATAGGGTTAGGGTAAAACAGCAAATTTAAAAAGAAAAAAGCAAATAAAACGAAGAAAAAAAGAAAATGAAAAAAGCAAATTTAAAATGAAAAAAGCAACTAAAACGAAGCTATGGCTTAATCAGCCAAAGGAGTAAATGTAAACAACTGAATACTTGTCAGTGATTGGTTGAAATTATCGAAATAAGACAATTTTTTACATGAAATAAATTCGAATACAAAAATATTTTTCTGTTCTATAACACAAAATAGATAAGTATACGAAGTTTGAAAGTCTTTCCGTACCAAAAACACTACGTAAAACATTAATGAAAAATGTGGCCCCCGTTTTAAAAAGGATCCGATGCCATCTTGAATAACTATTAAACAAATATTTGTACAAATAAAAAAATTAATTAACAAAGAGCAATTTTTTATTGTTATATTTGGGGATGGTCATTCTTTTATTTATTTATTTATTTATTTTTTTGCCAAACAAAGACACGCACTGTATATTAGTTCTTCTCTTCAGGTCTATTACTTTAGTGTCCTTTGTCGAAATAATTTGTCACATATCTTGCGACCTCTTCAGCAACTTTCATTCCCACTTGTTTCCTCCTGTTCGAAATTATTTTGTCGCTCTAGGATAACTGAACGGAAAGCTCAAATGTTCTAAAACATTTATGGGTATAGATAATTAAAAAAAAAAACCCTGTTAGAAAGAACAGTGCGGTGAAAATCCGAATTTTCGTAGCATTATCTCTATTTTCAACATGTTCAACCACTTCAACGCAACACAGCAATTATCGCCGCCGCCAGCAACAACAACAAAAATGATATTACTACTATTACAGATTATATTATTACTACTACTACTGCTGCTGCTGCCGCCACTACTACTACCGATGCTGCTGCTGAGAACATCTACAACATCAATAATATTAACTACCACAACAGTAGTTGCAGGAGCAGCAGCGACAACAAAAATATCAACAGCAACAACAATAATAATAATTATGATAATGAATTAACTGGTAAGATTTTCAATGTAAATTGAAATCAGACATTATAAGCACGAATTTGAAAGAGAAAAGAGAAAGAAGCCCACTAGGACAGTTGCCATAATGGTTTGTGCGTATTCAGGGGATGGGGGGCGTGGGAGAGAGAGAGAGAGAGAGAGAAAGAAAATAAGACGGTGTGTGTATGTGTGAAAGAGAAAGAGAGAGAGAGGGATTTGAGAGAGAGAGAGAGAGAGAGAGAGAGAGAGAGAGAGAGAGAGAAAGAAAGAGATGGATAAATAGATTGTGGGAAATTATGGCAAATTGCTCAGTGAATAGCGGACACAGAACTAATCTAAAAGAATAGTAATTCTTATATAGGATCAAGAACTCGTATTTAAAGATGAAAAGAAATGGCAAGTCTTGATATTTATTCCTTTCTTAGTCTCAGAGCTATGAGGAATGTAAGTGAAGTGAAGTGACTTCAAATGGAGATCAAATATGGTTGAGATCTCTGCTCGAAGCAAACATGCACCCACTCTCTCTCTCCCCTCTCTTTCTTTTTTCTTTCTTTCTTTCTCTTCCGATCTCTTTCTGTGTCTTTGTGTTCTGTAATAGAATATTAAAACTGTTGTACATGAGGACTGACACTGTTAATTAAAATCTACACATCCCCACTCTTATATGATTTAGTCCTGTCTCCTGCAAGCACTAACTAATTTCGCCCTATTTGGATGTTCAAACGCCTCACCCTATTCATTCGCTATTATTCTTGACGTTAAAATACTTCTTTCTACCCTCTTTCTCTTTCTTGTCTAATTAGAAATAAGTATATTTAGACCAGCATGTATAATCTAGTTGCTTCACCGTACTTAATACACCTCGTGTATTGTGTTGCAATGGAAAGAAATATTCCCACCCTCTTCCCCACCGTTATGACTTATTTAATAATTATAAACATCCGCGTTTGAACTTGCATCCTACATTTTATAGCACATCATCAATACCAGCCAATGTGGAATCATCTACGTAGTTGCTCAGCTTGATGAGAAATAGCAACCTGTCGATGACATCATCTCCCTTTAACAAGAGCAAGGACACATGTGTAAACTAGTCCTAGATAGACTACGCCAGAAACTAAAGTAAGAACAGATTGTCAAAACTAGAAAGTCTGTGTTCATTGGTCTGCCTGCCCTATCAGGGCTCAACTAAAGAAAAAGCAAAGATGTGCTCAACAAGAACAGAAACCGTAGCAAGATGTTTTGCTGTTGGATGAAAAATATCTTGCATCCATTGCATATATACACACACACACACATATATATATATATATATATATATATATA
>NC_068987.1:108556033-108558254 GCF_001194135.2 Octopus bimaculoides
ACCCATAACCATGTGGTTAGAAAGCAAGCGACTTACAACACAGCCACACCTGCGCCTGTACATATGTATGTATATATGTATGTATGTATGTATGTATGTGCTTGTGTGTGTGCTTGTCTGCATGCATGTATCTGGCAACATGACTCTGAACCATGCTACACGAGCAAGAGAACCCAGTCATGGCTGTCAGGCAATTTCTGCGACCACATCACCCCTAACATCTGTCCACCTACAAATTCCCCAAACTGCAACCCCCTTGATTATTATGTGTAGGGTGCAGTTGAGCGAGAGACCAAAAAAACTCCTTATAACACCAAAGATGGACTGAGGACAAGGATTATGTCAGCATTCACCAACTTCAAAAAAGAGACCGCCCACAGGGATTGCAGAAGATTCCGAAGTCGTCGCGAGGCCGTGGTTGAAGCCAATGGTGATTTTATGGAATAAATTTACTCTTTAGTATTTAAAGATAATTTTATGTAATGTTTGTAAATGTAGGCGCAGGAGTGGCTGTTTGGTAAGTAGCTTGCTTACTAACCACATGTTTCCGGGTTCAGTCCCACTGCGTGGTACCTTGGGCAAGTGTCTTCTACTATAGCCTCGGGCCGACCAAAGCCTTGTGAGTGGATTTGGTAGACGGAAACTGAAAGAAGCCTGTCGTATATATGTATATATATATTCATGTGTGTGTGTATGTTTGTGTGTCTGTGTTTGTCCCCCTAGCATTGCTTGACAACCAATGCTGGTGTGTTTATGTCCCCGTAACTTAGCGGTTCGGCAAAAAGCGACCGATAGGATAAGTACTAGGCTTACAAAGAATAAGTCCCGGGGTCGATTTGATTGACAAAAGGCGGTGCTCCAGCATGGCTACAGTCAAATGACTGAAACAAGTAAATGAGTAAATGAGATACATACATATGTTGCTGTTGAAATTCCAATGATGAAGCCTTGGATCTAGGTTAGAAACCGACTCTTAGAATGGCAAGAAATCTTGAAATAAAACTTATAATGACATACATACATACTAGCATGCAGTTCACTACATTGAATACAAATAGGTTGAAATAAATTTTTGGTACGCTTCGTATAAACAGCATAGATGTTGGAAACATAAATGAAATCACTCTTTGTTGCTTTGCGCAAAGGTTTTGCGTAATTTGAAATGCAAATTACAAAAGAATGAATGATGACAATTGAGGCCCCGAGATAAAAAGCGAAGAACTTAATTACAGCTTAGATTTAATTTCTCTGAAGGCTGAAAATGTGTGTTGTTTCTGTTTTTAGGTGCTCATCAAAGTATGAATATCTATCTTGTATTCGCTGTAACATTAGTCTCGTAAATGCTGAGAGAATGCAGACAGGAACTGAGCTAGCTGTTATTCGTCGAATCAAGTTAAGAATTTGAATGACTGAGTACAAGTATCTTTGTTGCTTCGTTTATAAACTTGTTATGCTTGTTGTTATTGTTGTCTTGCAATTTTTCTCATTGTTAGTTTTCCGGTCGTATACATTTTTATGGAAACTATTCAGACGTCACACATCCGAGTCCTTGCATAACTGAGGTAAGACCGATGACCAACTATCCATTGATCCTCGTAGTTAAGGAAGATCAACTTGCAGATTTTGCTTAATTGGGAGTATACGTGTGTGTGAGAGAGAGAGAACGATAGAGAGAGAAGAGAGACAAAGAAAGACAGAGAATGAGAGAAAGAGTGCATGCGTCTGTGAGTGTAAGTTCGTGTGTGTGTGTGTGTGTGTGTGTGTGTGTGTGTGTGTGTGATATCAAACGTTGAGCGTCGACCCTGAGATTCGTCCTTTGCTGTTCAGGACTCTTGTGATCAGATAACAGCAAAATTAATTGTACGCTGTCTATGTTTGATATAATAAACATGAATCATATATTTAATTTACTCTATCAAACGTACTGAGTTCTACATTAAGTAATATTTGCACTGGATGGTATACATACATACATACATACATACATACGTAGAGGATCACGGATCAATGGTATTGGTGTTGCACCCATATCGAAAGAATGTGGTTACGATTCCTGAAGTGTGCAATACGTTGTGTTATTCATCAAGACGCTGAAAACAACGTTGTTTCAGGGCACTCAGTATAGAGGGGAGGGAATACACGAACCACAGAATTCACGAAACCGGCTTTATGAGCCTACACTTCTGAAAGGAGTTTTCATCCTACTTGATACATATATATA
>NC_068987.1:108558422-108559178 GCF_001194135.2 Octopus bimaculoides
ACAACATCAAGAAAAATGTGCTCTTTAAAATACTGACTTAAAAAACTATAAAATCCAAAAGACAATTTATAATCCATAAAATCTACAAATTATTTGATTAAAAATTTAATTCAGTTTAGTAAATTTATAAAAATGAAGGTGAATAATAGTCTACACGCATTTTGTGGCCACATAATAGTGGAAAAGATCTGTACAATTTACAATAAATCTATCAAGATAAGTTCCACTCAGAATGAAAACACTTTTCAGGTCTTGTAAATTCAAAAAACGTATAAAAAAAAAACGTATTTAACACCTTGACATGTTATGTATTGTACTAATAATTGCTTTCCTAAACGTACAGATATTTCTACTTTTTCATATTTTATTTCATTTGCATTTTTAAATATTAGGATACGTTATATAAAGATATATATTGCATCTTTTAAATAAATAAATATATATATATTCAACACTTATAGGACGAAAACTGTTTCGTTGTTTTCAGAAAAGTAATGCATTCTGACGAATAATGAAGCATAGCTCTATCAAGGAATCGAAACCGAGCAGCAGTGTTTCAAACGGTTCCACAACTTTTAGCTGAAGAACTGCAATACCTAATATGCACACATTCACACGCGTTCTAACACAGCCTGCGTCCAAAGCATGTGCGCGTGTGTGTGTGCGTATTTATGCATGTATATATAAATGTATGCATGTATGTATGTATATGCACACATAAATATATATATATATGGATATATATATATATATATA
>NC_068987.1:108560518-108561243 GCF_001194135.2 Octopus bimaculoides
TATATATATATATATATATACATATATATATATATATATATATTGCAGATAATATTTCTGAATCTCTTTGATTCTTTAAATGTGCCCTCCCCCTGATAATTAATCGATATTAATTAATATATTAATATATGACTAATTACCAGATCTTATAATTATATATAAAGATAGATAGATAGATACATACATACATACATACATACATACATACATGCATACATACATACATGTATGCATACATATATACATACATGCAAACATATATTCTTTTGCTTCTTTCAGTTATTTAACTGCGGCCATGCTGGAGTACCGCCTTTAGTCGAACAAATCGACCGCAGGATTTATTCTGTCTAAGCCTAGTACGGGGACGTAAGCAAACCAACATGGTGTCAAGCGATGATGGAGAGACAAACACATACATATATATATACATATACGACGGGCTTCTTTCAGTTTCTGTCTACTAAATCCACTCAGTAGTCTTTGATCGGCCCGAGGCTATAGTAGAAGACACTTGTCCAAGGTGCTACGCAGTGATAGTGAACCTGGAACCATGTCGTTTGGAAGCAAGCTACTCACCACACAACCATTCCTTCACCTGTATATATGCGTGTATGTGTATTTGTGTGTGTTGTGTGTGTGTGTGTGTGTGTGTGTGTGTGTGTGTGTGGATATGTGTGGATATGTGTGCGTGTGATTATGTTTGTTTTGTTCTTGTTACCGCTTCA
>NC_068987.1:108561253-108562252 GCF_001194135.2 Octopus bimaculoides
TGTGATTATGTTTGTTTTGTTCTTGTTACCGCTTCACAAGTGGGGTTGATTTGTTCGAGTAAATCCTTCAACGTGGTGCCAAAATGGCCGTAGTCCAGTGACCGCAGCAAGCAAAAGATAAATGAGGCTCAGACTTTAGCCTTTCACCTGAAGGCGACCAATTAAAGAACACCGGAATATAATGCTCACCTGATTTTTTGTAATCTCTCAATAGTTAACTGAAGCCTTTGAGAACATCGTAAGACATGTCTGTAGATAACAACTATAGAATGCAAGAGTTGATTCATTACGATTTTCAGACTAGCAAATAGATTTAAGATCTTGACACCGTTACAAATGCCAATCGCTCAATCCTCATCTACGCTAGCCTCGTGACTGCAGTTCTATCAAAGAGACGAGCTGCAAGGAAAGGTATTTGACAAAAGGCTATTACACCTACTTACGGCACAGAAATCTCTCTTCAGATGCCACCTTCCAAAAGCAATAATGTTATTTATTATCATCTATAGCGTAAAGAAGGTATAGTGACAGAATTGTTAGAGCGTCGGATAAAGTGCTTAAATCAATTTCTTCTGATGCATTACTTTCTGAATTCAAGTAACACTAAGGTCGCGTATGCCTTCCATCCTTTCTGGATCAATAAAATGAGATACTGGGGTTTATGTAATCGGCATGTTTACTTCTTTCAAAATTCCTTGTCTTGTACTAAAATTAGAATCAATTATAAACAGTAGTATAGCAAGCTCTTCTTTCAGAGGACGTTGGCAGACGATAAGAGATATATTGACCATTTGAACGTGTCTTGTTCCCTATATGGAATGTGCAGACGATTCAATCTGAAATGTTGCGAACTGAGGGGCCCAATGCATTTTCAACTCCTTTCTATATGTCTACCCATGTGGATTAAAATAAATTTTTCTACACACACACACACACACACATACACACACACACACACACACACACACACACACACACACACACACACACACACACACA
>NC_068987.1:108562781-108567365 GCF_001194135.2 Octopus bimaculoides
ATATATATATATATATAACGTTATTTTATTCCACACAGGTAGAAATATAGGAAAAATAGGAGTTAAAAATGCACTGAGAATAGTTAAAATATATTTTATATTAAGTCGATTTTAGATTAAGTCGATTACATCGATCCCAGTGCGTAACTGGTACTTAATTTATCGACCCCGAAAGGATAAAAGGCAAAGTCGACCTCGGCGGAATTTGAACTCAGAACGTAACGGCTAACGTTTCTGCCAGCTCACCGCTTTGTGTGTGTGTGTTGATTTACATTGTTATGTGTTACAGCTTTTTTTTCTATATAATAGATTACGATGTAATCAACTACATTTCTAACATTCATTGTATCGTCTTTGAAGAAATGTTTATTGTATTCGCCTTGGTTTTGAAATCGGAATATAAAATAACATAACCGAATAACATAACCTGTATTATTTCTACTGATTCTATCACCGACCAGTCGTCGTAATGTTCCTAGGTGCGATATAAACAAAAGAGGAATCTAATTCATTAATCCCGCCAAGATAACTTAATAGATAACTTAACTGCTTGCCTTGACTTTCTATATATTTGTACGATTTCTGTGTAACAGTCTGTTTATCCATTTAATCTATCATTCACTCATTCTCGCACTCCCTTCCTCTTTCCACACAGACAGACGTATGTGCACCCATACACGCATACACACGCATATACACGCATACACACTCTCATATACACTACATAGACAAAAACCTGCATACATATACAAACATATATAAATATGCTAATGAATAAATAGGACAGCGAAGCTTTTAAACTTCCAGGATTCGACTGCAAATGTCGATTATATATATATTTTTTTTATTTTTTTTTTTTATTTTGCGAAGGAAATAATTAATGAAATCAGTAGCTGCTGGAAAATGTAATCATGGTTCTACCTCCCATTGCGAAATAGTGCTATTGCAAAAAATTATACCCAACATCATCTACAGATGAAACCTTGGATAAATATAAACAAAACCTCTATTATTGAATAAATACATATCAACACAAGGAATTTGCTGGAATATTCCCATCAGAATGTTTAGCAAGTGCAAACATAACACGCCTGATATAGTTATTTGGGACCCGGCGACTGTGAACATCTCGACCTGAAGCAAAGAGAAGCAGAATATTTATCCTGCAACTCCTTCAACCAGATTAATTAGTTCAGTTTTATACAAATACTCATTAGTGCACTCAGTTATATTAGTGTAACTCTAAGCGACATTCCTGAAAAGCTTCGTACTAAATATATGCAAGACTTTCCTAAAGTTCCACTTGTTGCGGTTATTGTCGTTGTCATCAAAGTTGCAATGTTGTAGATTCTATTTCTTACTTTGGAAACCAATTCTCTTCTCCTATGAAGGATATATATACTGTCTTTCTATATATACTGTCTTTCTATGGTGTGTATAAGGATACACATCATAGATAGACGAAATAGCCTAAAGAGAACAGAAAGAGACATGAGAGATGGAGTGTCGCAATAGAGGTCACATGGTGTGTGAAGAAAGATTTTCAAGCAACGGATATAAAATAAGAACAATAAAAACAATAAATATATAAGTGAAAAACAACGTACACGAACACATGCACATGCGTACACGTATGTATGGACACAGACATAGCCAGGTGGTTTGAGATTTCGCTTCATAAATACGAGGCCTAGGTTTCGATTCCATCCCGTAAACTCTGTATTATACCGAATGCTATTTCATAATTATGTGTTAAATAAAGGAGATGAACTGACCGAAACGATAACGCATCCGTCAAAATATTGAACAGCATTTCTTCGCCTTTATACTTTCTAAACATGAATTGCACCGATGTATCGAAAAAATAGGGAACAGTTGGATATTGCTGCCGATGTAATCAACTAACCACATCCCCTAAGATTGTGCCAAAATTTGAAAGAAAATAATTATGGGTTACAGAAACACCACATATAGAGAGCATAGCAAATATGATGTTGAAATGTCCAACAAGATGCAAAGAGGAGAGAATGAGAGCTGTGAAAGAAACGATCTCTAATTAGGGCCCAAAACGTATCGCATTCTTAAGATGTTGCTATTTTGCAATCCACATTACAGCGCTCATGGCTAGAAATCATGTGATTATCTATTTATCTATCTATCTATCTATCTATCTATCTATCTATCTATTTATTTATCTATCTCTGTATATGTGTATGTATATGTGTATGTACAGGTACAAATGTATGTGTGTGTTCACATGAGCGCGCACATAAACATATAGATAGATAGATAGATAGATAGATAGATAGATAGATAGATAATTAGATAGACAGACAAACAGATAGAGAAACAGACATGTGTGTGTGTGTGTGTGTGTGTGTGCGTGCGTGTGTGTTTGTGTGTGTACTTGACTGCATTTGTGCATATTCTTCGAAAGGCAAATAATTTAAAATGTGTACAAACATCATGTCACCACTACCGTATCTCCAAACCTGACCATTACTCAGATACATATGTCTTTCATTTAGCCAAAGAGACAGCCTCAATACAGGAGTTTGATTGTCTGACATTAACAGCTAAATCTCCTGTAAACAATACCCTACCTTCTTAAGATAACATAAGCATAGATTACATTATGAACGAATAAAAGACAGCATAGAAAGCGCTTCAGTACCAGGGCCTGACTTCTGACAAAATATCTTCAGGCTTATACCACTGCTATCACCGTCATTGAGTGCATGATCGTACCTTAGCTAAAAATACTAAAATACAATCACACTTAGCCGCCTCGTCACGCTTGTTCAGCCTGCAAGAAATAGAAGCCAGATAATAATCAAATCACAATTTAACGTCTTCATAAAGGATATAGTGGACAGCAGCATCAACAAAATTATGAATACCAACGCGGCTATGATCGAACTGGGGAGATAATAGACGATCTTGTGAATTGCTAGGAATATCTTCTACTATAGGCACTAAGCTTGAGATTTTGGGGGAAGGGGCCAGTCGATTACATCGACCCAAGTGTTTCACTGGTACTTAATTTATCGACCCCGAAAGGGTGAAAGGCAAAGTGGACCTCGGCGGAATTTGAACTCAGAACGTAGAGGCAGACGAAATACCGCTAAAAATTTTGCCCGGCGTGCTAACGATTCTGCCAGCTCGCCGCCTTAAAATTGCTAGGAACAACCAACAGAATGAAGCCTCAAATCACTCTGCTGGTCAACAAATCGAAACCTATCCAGATGCCCTAGAAATCTGCCTCCACCTTTATAGACTTATAAAATTCTTTAAGAAATTAACTGTCTTCGTTCTTACCAGCAACAGTAGAAAACGACAAATGCAAACATCCACAACTGCTCAGTAACATAAAGATACCATATTTACAGGAGACACAAAAAAAAAACGGGAGTTAACCACTGTACTTCCACCTTATTCAGTGTACACCTGAGAGAGAATATGAAACGCTATGGCGCAGCCATTTTAGCGTTGCTGATTCAGCGCTGAGTTATTTTGACATCAGACCTTTTAATGTCTCTTTCTATAAAATGTTTCTCTTGCACTCGCTCTCTCTTTCTCTCGCTCTCTCTTTCTCTCTCTCTCTCTCACCTACCCAAAGGACACGCACACACACACACACACACACACACACACATATAAACATATTTCTCTAAGTGTATGATGAGCAGGAAAAGTTTAATGTTAAAAGACTGCAGCTTTCCCCCTCTCTCTCTTTCTCTATCTCACTATCTCTCTCTCTCTCTCTTTCCTTTTCTATTTCGGTTTCTCTCTCCCTCTCAAAATCTCTCTCCCTCTCAAAATTTCTTTCCCATTGTGTGTGTACGTTTACTTCTAGCGCCAAAAGGTACTGTCACCAGAAAAACAGATTGAAAACAGATTGAAAATAACTAGCAGCGCCCAAACGTCTCACTCCGCCTAAAAGATGTAATAAAAACAAATATGAAGCATAAAAAGAATCCAAGTAATCATAGTTACCATTTATGTTTAAAAGACATGAACAACAGTTGTGTACGAACGATACATAAATTCCTGGCAGACAAAGCTAGTCCTCCTTGGGTCCCACCATGCGGGAACACATACCTGATACATACGTCACTGTTTACACATTAATTCTAGTAGGAATTCTGCGATATGAACAAATTGAATACTCATCGTCTAGACGGACGGAGAATCCATCCTTATCACCGCGAACACGAACACCTCAACTGGTATCAATATCCCCACCACCATCACCACTAAGAACAACAACAATTTTAAGCGTACGATACCCCGTCCATCCCACACCCCATGTGATAACATCAGAAAGTAATTGTCTTATCAGTTTCAACTAACTTTAATGTCTACAACGTAAACACTGTTAGATTAGATTCCACTACAGTGTGATAGGGTGGAAGTTGATGTATATGCAAGCATGCACTATGTATGTGTGTATGTATGTATGTATGTGTGTATGTATGTATGTGTGTGTGTATGTATGTATGTATTTATGATTGCATGCATGTATTTATGTATCACTTTCTCCCACTTTCTAATATATATATATATATATATATATATATATAT
>NC_068987.1:108567442-108570357 GCF_001194135.2 Octopus bimaculoides
TGTGTGTGTGTGTGTGTGTGTGTGTGTGTGTGTGTGTGTGTGTGTGTATGTGTGTGTGTGTGTGTGTGTGTGAAAAGAAAATGGAGATATTCAATTGTCAATTCAAAAGTTAAAATTTATTAACATAATATATTATATCCATATAGTAATATAATATGATATAACATAATATAATACATATTAAATAGAAATTACATATGATTGCTTCGATTCTTACCCATAATAAAATTGTAAAAGTCCATGTTTGTGGGTAAGAACCTCTTCAGTGTAATGTTTGATATATGAGGAGTTACATATATAAGTGCGTGTAGTGTCTATGCACACATAAAGTGTACATGTACATGTATATGCATATGATCGAGCATATGTATTTCTATATGTGTAAACATATACGACTGAGTGTGTGTGTAGAAGAAATTGTGCAGCAATATACCACCATAGCACTATATACGTACAAGACACCTAAAACCGCAAATATTCTTCATCTCTTTCTAGTCAATTCTCATTCATGATGAAGTCGGAGAAGAAACAGAAATGCCGTTGGCCCTTTTCAGAGATTTAATAACTGGGAGATGGAATAGAGTAAGTGATCTTCATGTCATAAACCTGACTCTGGGTGATTTCAATAAAACGGAGGTCAGTAAAATCACCTAATTACTAGGCGGTGATGTAAGACAGTGCATCAGGTATAATAACTACCACGTCAAAATTTGGAGTGATTCCATTGGGAGGATTTATTATAACAAGGCTTTGTCTATGAATTTTTACCCTTGCATGTTCTGGTCTACCCATAGTTATTTAAGAAGATGTTTGTGCCATAGTTCCGTGCAGGAAAATCGAGCACGTAACCACGAAGTGTCAAAGTGAGCTTGTTAAATGCACAGCAATGACTGCCTTAGGCTGGGCCTCAGAATTATAAATGACGTTTCATTATAAATTTAGATAACGGATATAGAAACTAACGATATAATCTTTACGTAGCATGTACCAACAATTAAATGTAACTAACCACTGTCACTGAAATTGCAGTTTTATATATTTTATCTCGAAGTTTTCACTACGAACAACCATTCTATAAAGTATTGTAACTATGCGTGTATGTCTGTGTGTGCGTGCACGCACGTACACACAAACACACACACACACACACACACACACGCACACACACACACACACACACACTTGTGTGTATGTACATATGTATATACACGCTCGAGAGATTTCTCTTCGCATGAAACCATTGGCAGCCGTATTAACCCAGAAATAAAGTACATATATATTCATACATACATGCAGGCATAGATATGTATGTATGTGTGTCTGTGAAGGCGCGTGGCATAGTGGTTAAGGTATCTGGCTCATGATGGTAAGACCAAGAGATCGATACAGAGCGGCGCATTGTTGCTTTGAGCATGGCATTTTCTCTCACGTTGTTCTAGTCCACTTGGCTGACAAAAATGTTTAGTACTTGAATATGAAAGGGCCAGCCTTGTCAAACTCTGTGCAACGTTCAATATCCCTGATATTGGTAAAGGTACGCGTTTGTGCAGAAATATATATATATATATAATTGAGATTCAGTTAAATAAAGTACTTAAGTTGAAGCACCAAGTCTGTATGGTATTATCAGCACAGCACGATGTAAGGTAAATAAAATTAAAATAAGCAACAGGTTATCAAGTAGTAATACAGTACGACCGTTTCAAGCGATTCCATTTAATTGAACTACACAATCATTACATCAATTTACATGCAGTGCCATCTTCAGCTGCACAAAAAATAAATAGAATTTTAACCTGTAGGACACATTAATATAATTTTTCTTAACTATTTTAACAGGGCAAGAGGATTGAAGAAATTCATGTTGTCGCTATTGTAGCTAAGAATGGACTACACTTCCAAGAATCGCATGAAGCCTATTGGAGCCATATTGTTAATCTCTTACAAAACACTTACACACCCACAGACACGCACACGCACGCGCTTACGCACACGCGCGCGTATACATTTTTATGTATGTATGTATACACTATATTTGTTATTCTATTCTTTTTATTTGTTTCAGTCATTTGTCTGCGGCCATGCTGGTGCACTGCCTTCAATGATTTTAGTCGAACAAATCGAGCCGAGGACTTATTATTTTTAAGCCTGGAGCTTATTGTATCAGTCTGTCTTTGCCTAGCCGCTAGGTTACGGGAACGTAATTACACCAACACCGATTGTCAAGCACTGGTGGGCGACAAACACAAACATAAACACACACACACACATAATACATATATATCTATTCACATATATACAACTGGGGCTTATTTCAGTTTTCATCTATCAAATTCACTCATAAGACTATGGTTGGTCAGAGGTTGGAGTAGAAGATACTTGCCCAAGGTGCCATGCAGTGGGACTAAACATGAAATCATATGGTTGGGAAGCAAGATTCTTACCACACAGCCACGCCTGTACCTATATGTAATTCATTTACTTATCTTTCAATTCATACACGCATGCGTATATCTGTTTATGTATATATATATAAATACAACTATGTACAGAGCCAATTATTAATCCAGTAAGTAGACTGGTATTTTAAGTGGCATAGCACACTCACTCTACGGTGCCAATAAAACGTAGAATAATATATGTGAGAAGAGGTCAATAGAGAAGTTGGAAATAATTCTCTTAAATATTTATCACAGCTTTTCTCTTAATCTTAATCCTTCCCTTATCAACTAACAAACAACGTTATCCGTTATTTCTTTCTTTCTGTATTATTATGTCCCTGGTGGTTTAGTGATCTTCAAGTGCCGTGTTAAGATGACCCGTGCATAGTCCAGAATTCATTAACATATTAACAGCTACATATAGGTCATAGTAACACGGCACTTACAGAACAATATATCAATACATACATATAG
>NC_068987.1:108570510-108572115 GCF_001194135.2 Octopus bimaculoides
TATATACATAAGCACGTACACGTACATATGTCGATATAGATACATATATATATACATATCCATATAAATACATGCATATATATACATGTACATATATATACATATATGTACATATGCATAAATGTATGTACATATATGTACATATTCATATATGTACATATATATACATATATGTACATATGCATAAATGTACATACATATACACACATATATATATATATATACAAACGTAAATATATATATATATATATATATATATATATATATATATATATATATATATATATATATATATATATATATATATATATATATATATATATACATATATGTATACATACAAATACACAGATATATATATATATATATATTTATATATATAGATACATACATATAGATGCATACATATATATATATATATAGATGCATATATATATATATATGCATATACATATATATACATACATACTTATACATACATATATACACATAGATATATGTACATATATATACATATATATATATACTTACATTTATATGCATACATATATATATATATACATAGATACACACATACATACATACATACATACATACATACATACATACATACATACATACATACATACATAGTGATATTCATCTTGCCAGAGGTTTTCTTACTGAGACAAAATTGTGCACGGGATGAATTTTATGTGAATTAGTAAGGAATACCATTTAGAGTATTTCTTATTAGACAACTCTCCTCCGGTTAATTCTGATACTTGCAAGATTAATAATTACAACAAAGATAAACATGATTTTTTTAACACGCTCTCTCCATTTCTCTTAATCTCTATTGAACAAAATTCCATTATAATTCAATATGACGTTAATAAACCCTTCTAAATTAGGAATTAAGTTTAGTGAACAAGTTTATACATGATCCTATAAACCAAAATATTTGTAATGTCGATAAATAGGACTGCTTCATCGGCGTTATCATGCAGCTCGACACGAACGCATATAATGACTATGATATACTTATCCAAACATATACCATTGATTATTTACCCATTTATTTCTAAATCTCTTCTCTTCACCTGAAATTCGCAAAAACATTGCCATGTTTATCGGTATTGACAACAATATTTTAATGAACGTGCTAGGATATCCTGTTACTTTATCATAATTTCTTTCCGTTTAAAAATGTGTGTAATAAATTATCTGGCATCTCCGTGGAAAGGTTCTACTGAACGCATGTTTGAGAAACGCTCGATAAACATACACGGCCCCATAGCTCATGAGTATAACTTGGCACTGGTTAAGTGGGTTGTTAAATTTGAAGGGAACTTGCACAGGTCATCGGTTCTTTTAGTTGTGTCAGTCTTTTGACTGCGGCCAGCCTGGATCACCGCCTTTAAGTCGAACAAATCGACCCCAGGACTTATTCTTTGTAAGCATATTACCTATTCTATCGGCCTTTTTTGCCGAACCACTACGTTACGGGAACGTAAACACACCAGCATCGGTTGTCAAGTGATGGTGACGGGACAAACACAGACACACAATACACACACTCTCTCTCTCTCTCTCTCTCTCTCTCTCTCTCTCTCTCTCTCTCTC
>NC_068987.1:108572125-108574087 GCF_001194135.2 Octopus bimaculoides
TCTCTCTCTCTCTCTCTCTCTCTCTCTCTCTCTCTCTCTCTCTCTCTCTTGCTCTCTCTCTCTTTCACACACACATATATATACGACAGGCTTCATTCAGTTTCCGAATACCAAATCCACTCACAAGGATTTGGTCAGCCTGAGGCTATAGTAGAAGAAAATTTGCCCAAGGTTCCACGCAGTGGGACTGAACCCGGAACCATGTGGCTGTTAAGCAAGCTACCTATTACAGAGGCACACCTGCACCTATAGAAAATAATTCATAAGAACTTTTAACATCGTCTTGGCTTAACAGCCCTCACCGTTTGTTGTTAATGTTTTGTTCTCACTGTCCTGTTTTTGTTATGAATTTCACCCTCCTCAAAATGTCCCAAATTTGATTTACTTTGCTTTGCGGGAAGGACTGTTTTAACGAAGTCGCAGAGTAGATAAAACAGGGGACATCTGATGTAGGGAATGTTGCCTGTCTCGTTTCTCTGTTTGTTCGTTTCTTTCGTTGTTCGAAACAAAGTTCGTTTTCTATGTTTTTGTTTTTTATGCTCTCGTTTCTCATTTTGCCTACGTTTTTTTTTATGTCCTGTACCCAGGACATAAACAGGAAGTTTTGCCTTTGTTCAGTCTAAACTCGTATTATTTTCTGTTATTGTTTCTTCCACACGAATCTACGATCTTGTCGAAATGCTAGAGCGACTGTATCAGTTAAGCTGTCACATTTACTCTTTATTTTAATTAACTATTCGTCCCAATATCATCCAGGTTGATATTCAAATACATTCAAACGTGTCGATAAGGTTCGTTTTTTCAAGAACCGAAACATGTAAAATATCTCTGAGACAATTATAAATTAAGATTTATTTTATATAGTGGCGTTTTCAAATTTTATATATATATATATATATATGTATATATATATATATATATATAATCGATTAGGAAACAGAAGATGGATTTAATATTAGTGTTTATTGTGTACGACAATCGTTTCGACCCAATGGATTATTATCTTAAATAACACCGCGGAATTCCTGAAGTAGATCCAACGGATGTATATCCCAATTGCGAATGACACCAGGTAGCCGAAACCATAATAGCGCTTTACTCAACACGTCAGCACACCAACTGACATATACTCATTAGTCCGAAGAATTGCACACACACGCGTGCACACAGATACAAACGCGCGCGCGCGCACTTACTCAACCATATACGCACTCACACAGAGACACTCATGCTCAGATACGTTGCTGGCATTTATCGCACCCTGTTCTATGTGTTTCATTATCTCCATTACCCACATGTACTCTTCATTATATAGTCTTGTTTCCCTCAATCACGCAGAAGCAAACTTTCTTTCTTGCTCTCACCGTAAACTCCTTAATCACGAAACCAAATCATTTCTTAACAATCTCTCAACCTCTCAATGGAACCACTCTCTCAGATCTTTTTGCTAAAACAATCACTCTCACTCAATTATATCTCGACGCTTCAAACTCCTCTCTCGCACAGATACTCTCCCCTACCCTCACTTTCACTTTCCACGCATAATCTCCGTCCTCCCTCTCTCTCTCTCACTCTGTTTCTTTCTCACACGTTCGCACTGGCTACTTTTTCACCGCTACTCACTACAAAACATTCGTTATCTTTGCAAATATCAGTGCGTGTCTCCTCCACTTGGTCTGAAGTGGATCAGATGACACTTCATAAACGAGGAACGGAATGAGGCCCAAATAAATGTAGAAGAAGGGGGGGGGGTAGTGTGATTAGTGGTAGTAGCTGTGTCGTTGTTGTTGTTGTTGGCGGTGGTGTTGGTAACGAAAATGGCAGTAGCTGCAGTGATGGTGGTGTTTTTGGAGATGGTAGTCCCGATATCAAAAGGGGTAATAGAAGTGCTGGTGACATTAGCGTTGGTAGAGTCATCGTCGTAGTGACACACACACACACACACACACACACACACACACA
>NC_068987.1:108574213-108582116 GCF_001194135.2 Octopus bimaculoides
TATATATATATATATATATATATATATATATATATATGCATTGTTGGAAGCACTGACATTGAGAGTGGTGGTATCAGTAATGCTGTGTCGGTGGGGGTGCTTCTGGGGTTGTCTTTGTCGTAGTTGTGCTGATTATGAATAAAATATGAGAAAGATAGTAACAGGTGCATTCCTTGTATACAGAAAGGTGTTTGAACTTTCACTCTCTCACACACACACACACACACACACACACATACCCACTCACACACACAAACACCCAAAAACATACCTATGCATGTATGTATACATATGTGTGTGTGTGTGTATGTGTATGTGTGCATATGTATGTTTATATATATATATGTATGTGTGTGTGTGTGAGTGTGTGCGTGCGTGCGTTTATATATATGATCGTGTGTGTATGCGTTTATGAATGTGTGTAAGTATGAATGATGAATACTCACTTATGTATGTATATATATATATATGATGGTCAATATACCTAATAGTAATTAATAATCTGTCAGTACATTACATATCATACACACACACACACACACACACACACACACATATATATATATATATATATATATATATATATATATATATATTTACGATAGTGCTTGAAGCAAATGTCTCGCATATCCACACATATTACTGTATATTTATAAGCACTCATATAAAAATTTAATATGTATATTTATGCACACGCTCGCGCCCACACATTCAGACATGTGCGTGTGTGTGTGTGTGTATTCATATATATACAGAAATATACAAAGATGCCTACATTAATTATAAGTCTCAAAATACTAGAAAACAATCCATTTCTGTATTATAAGTATCTGTGTATTCGTCATATTCTCTCAAAGTAATGAAGCCACACAGGTCAGTCATCGCCCTCGCCACAAATATGGTGGTGGTGGTGGTGGTGGTAGTAATATTAGTAGTTGTAGTAGTAGTAGTAGTTTGCGCTGTAACAACGTGTCTCAGCATTCACCATTTGTTGGTTATCCCCTACTAATCCTGGTGGATGACACCACCTAGGCGACAACCCTCCAACGTCTGCGTTCCGGTAGTCGTTACTGATGAGGATTTTACGTGATCGGAGCGAATCCTACGCCCCCCCCCTTTCCTTTTAATAGTTTTTATGACATACAGAGGATGTATTGCGTCTATTCTTTCAGTTGACGGTCATTACCCAGCACATGTATAACAACTGAGAACTCATACAAGACACTATCAACAAACATATAACTATCAAAAATGCGTTATATATGTTATATATGTTATTTTGTCTTTCATATTTACTCAAAAAGGGAATTTTATAAGCTGTGTGGCTGTAAAATAGTTGTTCCTTGATGAAAATCTGAAAATGGTATATAAAATTCTCAGACGGCACCCCATTGTTATGTGGAATTTTGGGAGAAGGGCCAACCGATTAGATTGACTCCAGTACGCGACAGTTACTTAATTTATCGACCCCGAAAGGATGAAAGGCAAAGTCAGCCTCGGCGGAATTTGAACTCAGAACGTAAAGACAGACGAAATACCGCTAAGTATTTCGCCTGGCGTGCTAACGTTTCTGCCAGTTCGCCGCCTTAATGTGAACAATGATATTGCATGTGAGAAGATGCTGTTTAATTCTTTGTATTGCAGATAATGCTGGCTAAAATTTCATAGATAACGTCACGGGCATGGCCGTGTGCTAAAGAATATCGCTTTGCAGCCACATGGTTTGGAGTTCAGACTCATTGCGCAGCTCTTTGGCCGAGTATCTTCTATAACTCTGAGTTGACCAAAGCCTTGTGAATGAATTTGGTTGACAGAAATTGCATGGAAGCCCACAGTATGTGTGTGTGTGTGTGTGTGTGTGTGTGTGTGTGTGTGTGTGTGTGTGTGTGTGTGTTTCTGTGTGTGTCTGTGTCCATTTATATGTGAGCGCGTGTGTATTTTTGAGTATGTGCTTGCTACACATCGTCACCGATCGACAACCGATTTTTGGTTTGTTCAAGCCGTCGTAGCATAGAAGTTCGACAAAAGAAACCTGTTAATAAGTAATAGACCATAAACAACCTAAGCAACTGGGTTCCATTTTTTCCAATTGAATGCTTCACGGCAGTACCCCAACATGGTCTACAATCCAGTAACTAAGACATGTGAAAGATATTTTGTAGTCCGCTATAACATTGAAGCAAAACACTAACTTAGAAATAATACAATTCTAAATCTCTCGGAGAGATGCATACAGTAGTGATGCGATAAAGTAGTTGTATGCTGTCAACTTAAAGTGACAGTCCCATGAAGGGAATAATACTACTGCTATTTAGCCCTAGGAAGCAGCACCGCTTCCTGTCGGCCTTGACACATTTCCTGTGTCCTTATGCTTACGAGGGGGAGACAAGGACCTCCACCCAGCTAAGCCTGCATCCAGAGACATGTTTCTGAGTCTTTGCTCGTCATCAGACTGGAGTAGCAATGGCCTGTTAGTTACAAGAGCTTGACAGGCATCTCTAACTAGCAGGCCATTGCTACTCCAGACTGATGACGAGTAAACACTCAGAAACACGTCTCTGGATGCATGCTTAGCTGGGTGAAGGTGCTTGTCTCCCCCTCGTAAGCATAAGGACACAGGAAATGTGTCAAGGCCGACAGGAAGCGGTGCTGCTTCCTAGGGCTAGATAACAGTAGTATTATTCCCTTCATGGGACTGTAACATTAAGTTGAGAGCATAAAACTACTACTAACTTACTAGTAGTTTATTCATTGGTCTAACAGTGAAAAATGCATTAGGTTTGCTAATCGGTCAATGCGATATGCTTTATAGTCAGTTTATAATTAGAATCTCTGTAGATAGTTAGAATGGGTACACACTCGTAGATCAGCACAACATTGACACTCTGTGGCACAAACTTAATCAACACAAAACGCAGTGAATCCAACAAAGAACGACGTGGTTATAACGCAAACCTCTTGAACATTCAAATTCTCATTCTTCTCATACTGTGAGAATTCTATGCTGGTGGATTCTAAATGAATGATATAGTGCTATACATGATTACCACTGACTAGAAATTTGAGAATTTCGTAATAAGTAAACAAAAAGCATTCAATATGTGAATCTTATAACGCGGAGAGCTGGCAGAAACGTTTACACGCCGGGCGAAACGCTTAGCGGTATTTCGTCTGTCTCTACGTTCTGAGTTCAAATTCTGCCGAAGTCGACTTTGCCTTTCATCCTTTCGGAGTCGATAAATTTAATACCAGTTGCGTACTAGGGTCGGTCTAATCGACTGATCCCCTCCTCCAAAAATTCGAGCTTTGTGCCTAGAGTGGAAAATATTTTAAGGCGCCGAGATGGCAGAAACACACCAGCATCGGTTGTCAAGCGATGTTGGGGGGACAAACACAGACACACAAGCACACATACACACATATATACATACATACGACGGGTTTCTTTCAGTTTCCGATTACCAAATCCACTCACAAGGCTTTGGTCGGCCCGAGGTTGTAGTAGAAGCCACTTGCCCAAGATGCCACGCAGTATGACAGAACCTGGAAACATGTTCTGAATTCAAATTCTGCCGAGATCAACTTTGCCTTTCGACATCGATAAATTAAGTACCAGTTGTGTACTAGAGTCCATCTAATCGACTGGCCCCCTCACCAGATATTATGAAGAACTTTTCTCCTTTCACTGATGTTTCCACCTCCTCTTGGTTGATGAAGCATCGTGAGTGCAGGAAGTAATCCATTGATCGAAGCAAATAATAAATCTCAAGGGAATATATTCCCACAATCAGTGGTTAAGCAAGGGCCAGCTTCCGGAACCTCTCACCAAACACGGGTGTTCCTAACACGAAAGGATGCTCTGCCTCTGGTGGAAATATGAGGGATAATTCACTGCAAGTTCCATGCCAGTATGTACTCCGAACGGCTGGAATAGATGTATGCCATTGTGCGTCAAAATTACCCGGCATTCTATAACAGAAAGCGACTTCTTCTATAAAACCTCATACCGCTCGATCGACCAGAAATAAAGTGCAGGAAACCGAGAGAACCGAGCTGAAACCACAACCGGCGTTGGCCCCTCGGATTATTATTTGTTCCAATCCATAGCTCACGACGAACCAGCAACCAAAAGGCGATGGAAGCTTCAGTAAAAGAATTATTCGCCTTGGAGGAGAACTGGCATCAGCATGGGATCAGAGAACCGGCGGAAATGTTGCTTCAGACGATGCAACACGATGGTCTTTATTTTGAATGCTAGGCTGCTTTTGTGGTAATTTGAGAAATAAAGCAAATAACTTATCAAAATATTGCAAAACTTTTGACTCAGAATAATCACTTAAAGTATATTTAGCTGCTATCTCTAGCAGCTCAAGTGAGTACGCAATGTTTCCATTACTGGTTTCTTTACAGGGCATATGGGATTAATATTAAGACGATTAATTAGAAAATTTATTATAGGTTGAGAAGGGGCTAATTTGATAATAAATATGTCATTGGTTATGTGATTCGAGATTAATTTGGTAATGGCAATTTATTTTAAGAAAAAATAATTTCTATCGAGATGCAGTTAATTTCAATTCTACAATAATGTTATTAATATTTTTATCGCTTAATCTGATATACGATCTCTTGCCCATGTGTTCTTTTCCACTCATAATATTGATAACAGGAAGAGTTAGAAATGTGATTAGATTTATTATTATTATTATTATTATTATTATTATTATTATTATTATTATTATTATTATTATTATTATTATTATTTTTATTATTATTATCATTATTATTATTCGGCTCTATATTTAAGAGATGCTTGTGGGCATATGGCGTTGTGGTTAAGAGCGTGGGCTAGTAACCCCAAGATTCCGAGTTCGATTCCAGGCAGTGACCTGAATAATGAGAACAATAATAATAATAATAATAATAATAATAATAATAATAATAACAACAACAACATCGAAAAATACTTTAGGAATGAGAACCCAGGTTCGAAATTTCCCCAAGACACCTGGGGTATATCAGCCGAAATGTTGTGTTAACAACAAGCAAGATGAGGACAAATATCCATCAATTGTAAATAATGCATTATTATGATTATTATAATTATGGTACTGAGCTTGCAGAATCATTAGCTTGCGTCTGCACGTTCGGAGTTCAAATTTCGCCGAGGTCGACATTGCTTTTCACGCTTTCGGGGTCGATAAAATATGTAACTTTTGTATATTGGGATCGATGTATCGACTTATCCCCTCCCGCAAAATGGCTCCCTGGTCGAAAAATTTGAAACCATTATTATTACTATTATTATTATTATTATTATTATTATTATTATTGCAAATGTCAACAGTTATCAAGACGTATTTCGCAGCCTCGGCCAATTACATTTGTGGCGTGAATTGAGTTCGTACAAGACAGTTTTCCTGTAAAATCCATACATGTACAACAATAGAAATAATCTTAGTGCGGATGCCTTACAATGAAATTTGGCCCATGACGCCGTCTTGGAATTTCATAATCTAATATTAAATAAACAACTGTAACTCTTAAAGCATTTGCCACATGTATTAGCAGTTGACCTTAACGACAACTGGCACGAAATTAATTATTATGATATAAAGTAGCTGTGCTTCCTTGGTGACTTTGTCTTGTGATATAATAATGTAAAATCCATGTCGTTGTTATGCTAAGATTTCGTCTCAAAATACTTGAGTCTGACTGCGCCATATTTGTTTTTATCACCAGGTGTGCGCTTGTGTGTTTATCTGTCTGTGTGAGTGTGTGTCTGTGAGAGAGAGAGAGAGAGAGAGAGAAAGCACGTGCATTCGTGTTTAAGTATGAATGTGTAGGTATGTGCTTATGTGTGGATACGTGTCGCTATACACGATTGCGTAAACGAGAGAGAAAAAGCGAAGTCAGTAGACAGAGCTTCCCCCTTGGCGATCAATCACATAACTTTTCATTACTTCGAAGTAGGTGACAACTTAAAGGTCAAGCTTAAAGTAAATAAGCTCTCTCTCTTTCTCTCTCTCTCTCTCTCTCACACACTCACACACACACACACACACACACACACACACACACTCACACACACACACATGCACGAACATTTGTACGAACCCAAACGCAAACATACATACGAAGACAAAGGTATGGCTGTGAGGTAAAGAAACTCGCTCTGCAACCACGTTGTTTCGTGTTCAACCCAACTGCATGGCAAGTGTTATCTGCTATAAGCCCGGGCTAAGCAATGGCTTGGGAGTGAATTTGTTAGGCGGAAACTGTATGGAAGCCCGTCATGTATGCGTGTGTCTTTTGTTCTGGATTTGTCATCCACACAAAAGAAAAATAAAGGAATTGGTTGGCTAATCCCCTCCTTCTTAACCTAGAAAATCGGCAAAAGAGACTGATACAATAAGTATCAAATTTAAAACATTATAAATACCAGGGTCGAATTGTTCCACTACACGTTTGAGGGCAGTGCTCCAGTATGGTCGCTGTTCAACTGCTCAAACAAAGAAGAGCTAGAAATGGATGAATGAATGGATGGATGGATGGATGGATGGATGAATGGATGATTGGATGGATGGATGGTTATATTTATGTATGTTAATATAATAGGTTTAGCAGATAAAGTTTATTTGCATACCGATCCTTCGCCTGCTGAGGATAATCGAGGATAATATATGCATTTAAAATTCTGTTTTCCTGACTACAGACATTATTTATAGGTCTTATATTCACATATTAGATAATAAATTTATTTAAGTGTAATTCATTTTATATTGTAATTTTCTGTTATTTAGCATTTCTGTGTTGGCAATGCAACAAAGAATTATATATATACATTGAATGTTAATGCGCATTTTATACGCAATTCAAGCACAAACAAACACATACGCAAATATATACACAAATGCATCTGCGTGTATAGGCACGCTGTGTGTTTGTGTGTGTGTGTGTGTGAGAGAGAGAGAGAGAGAGAGAGAGTGTATGTGTGTGTGTGTGTGTGTGTATGTGTGTGTGTATGTGTGTGTGTGTGTTATTTACATTTACTTGCTCAGAATGTAAAGATATGTCACAAAATATTGCAAAGCATTTTCTTGAATGCTCTCCGGGCAGTTTTCTGCTAGAATATGTTGGACTGGAAATTCTTATGTGGAAACAAGTAGCACAGTATACGTATTGTATGATATAAAGTTGCGTATAACCGGATGAAACTTTAAATATAAAATTTCTATGAAATTTTGTTATGAAAAAGTGATATAGTGTAAAAATTAATATGAATGTTTACGAAGTATCATCAAGTAAAAATTTTGTAATAAACGTATTTTTAATGAAAATAATTGAATAGAGGCAGTATACATACATACATACATACATACATACATACATACATACAAAAGCGCAGGCGTGTCTGTGTGGTAAGAAGCTTGCTTCCAAACCACATAATTCTAGGTTCAGTCCCATGTTTATAGATATATATGTATATATTCGTCCGTGCGCGTGTTTGTGTGTGTGTGTGTGTACTTGTCTATGTGGTTAGGTCTTTGTGTCTGTGTTTGTCCTTCATCACTGCTCCACAACCGGTGTTGGTGTGTTTACGTTCCAGTGAACTAGCGGTTCGGCAAATAGCACCGATAGAATAAGTTCCGAAAAAAATAAATTAGTGCTAGGCTCGATTCATTCGACAAAAAGATTTTGCAGGCGGTACTCCAGCATGACCGCAGTCTAAGGACTGAAACAAGTAAAGGACAAAAATAAAATTAAAATTTATACATACAAACATACACACAGAGACATACATGCATACGAAAGTACGTACATACATAAACAAATGTATATGTGAGAGATAGAGAGACTCTGTGTGTGTGAGTGTGTGTGTGTGAGTGTGTGTGTGTGAGTG
>NC_068987.1:108582134-108583395 GCF_001194135.2 Octopus bimaculoides
TGTGTGTGTGTGTGTGTGTGTGTGTGTGTGTGTGTGTGTGTGTGTGTGTGTGTGTGTGTTTGATCTCCGCTACAACCTGCCGCCTGTTTTTGGTTGCGGTTCCATGTTAAATTGTTTGTTAGAAAAGTATACTTTTATCCTTCTATTTTTTACTATTGGCTTGTCTGAGTCATTAGAATACGGCCATACTGGGGCAACGCCTTCAAAAAATTTTTGTTGAATGAATCTAGGTCAGTACTTCATTTTTTAAAGCGCGGTACATATTCTATCGGTCTCTTTTGAGGAACCGTTTAGTTACGGTTGTAGTGGTGGACAAACACAGACACAAGGACATCCACACTCGCACGCATGCGCACACACACATAAGCACGTATGTGCGTGTGTGTGACTGTCTTCTTTCGAGTTCCGTCCACCAAATCCCTTCATAAGGTTTTGGTCAACCCGCGGTTATAGAAGAAGACAGTAGGTGAAGGTGCCACGCAGTGGGACTGAACCCGGAACCAGTGTTTTAGAAGCAAGACCTATAAATATTCGCAAGGAATAAGAATTTAAAATTAGGCCCCTACCTTTGCGTAGGTTGCAGAGGAAATGCCACATAGCTTGATACTGCAGTTCTATATTTAAGAGATGAGGAATTATGGACATTAATACTGGTTTCGGATTTTGAATTATTCATTCTTAACCCATCCTCAGTTAAGACCAAGAGGACGGAGATTTGCACATCTATATTTTATTATACAGTTATTTACAACGTTTTTCGCTTAGATTTACGCACGTTTCAGCTGCACACCGCTGCACACTAACTAAATGTGCATCTTGGTTTTAATTATCGGTCAGCTTCTTCAGGGTCATTTCTACTACTTCTGTTCAAATTCCATCTGAAAGAACTATGAGAATAACGGAATAGGAGTCCTTTATGAGGTGTTGGTGTCACTAGAAATAGTCGTATTTATCATGACTGAAGATTACCCCCTGCCAGTTAGGTATCTATTGCTGGGTTTGGTCTTACAGTAAGTCAATATCTCTGTATGTTCCTCGGTAATATTCTAGCTTACCATTCTACAAATTTATTTTTATAATTATAAAAAGGCGCAGGAGTGGCCGTATAGGAAGTAGCTTCCTTACTAACAACATGGTTCTGGATTCAGTCCCACTACATGGCAACTTGGGGACAAAACTTTGTGATTGGATTTAGCAGACGGAAACTCAAAGAAGCATGTCGTGTGTGTGTGTGTGTGTGTGTGTGTGTGTGTGTGTGTGT
>NC_068987.1:108583405-108586403 GCF_001194135.2 Octopus bimaculoides
GTGTGTGTGTGTGTGTGTGTGTGTGTGTGTGTGTGTTTGCGTGTCTGTTTTTGATCCTCCACTATCGCTTGACAACCTATGTTGGTGTGTTCACGTCCCCGTAACTCAGTGACCGATAGAATAATTACGAGAGTTACATAGAAGAAGTCCTGGGGTCGATTTGTTCGACTAAAGGCGGTACTCCAGAATGGCCACAGACAAATGACTGAAACAAATAAAAGAATAAAAGAATAAAAGAATAATAATAGGTGTATAATTTTCTTGTTATGTTGTATTTAATTAAATATCGTACTTTTAGATGATTTTATTAAACGCAATCTTTGTTTTCAACTCGATCTGTTTTAATTTATCGTCTTGGCAACTAAGCTACCGCCGTTTTTTTAAATCAAAATTTTTTAAAAGGTTTAATAAAAAATAACTAATCAATCAATAATGTTTTCAATCTTGTTGTTTACATCTTCTTCCCAACGTTCAACAAGATTTTCGATACCTCGTTCGTAGAATTCACCCGATTTCGACTCGAAAAATTCGATCCAACCAAGCTCCCAATTCTGCATCAGTATTGAACGAAACTCCGCGCATAGCATTTGAAAGAGATCAAAATAAGTAGAAATGCGTTGGTGCCAAATCAGGAGAGTACGGCGGGTGTGGCAGCACTTCCCAGCCATGCGTTTGAATGGCTTCCTTGGTCACATTGGCGATATGAGGGCGGGCGTTGTCATGCAGCAGAAGAACTCCATGCTGACGATTAGAACGTGATGAGTCGTTTCATCTGTTGAACACAGAGTTCCGCGTTGACCGTTTGGTTCCGTTCAAGCACTTCGTAATGGATAATCCCTTCCCAGTCCTAACATACGCACACCATCGTTTTATGCGGATGAAGATCTTGTTTCAGGCGCGGAGTCACTTGTTTACCGGGGCTAGGCCATTCCTTACGCTGGTTCATATTGATGTACAGGCGACATATCGTCGGCAGTAACGATTCGGTAAAGAAATCGTTGCTTGTGTCCATGAGTTGAGCGGTGACAGGCAAGCAAACCAGCGGAGATTGGGGCTCGGTGATATTTGTTGTCCCTTAAAGCATGCGCAGCCTATGCTGTATACTTCTGAACCTTTTCCACCGAGTGAAGATGCTTCTCTATAGCAGAGTCGGAGCATTCCATCTTCTCTGCCAGTTCCCTTGTCATTTGACGAGAATTTTCGTGCAAAAGTCGGTTTAATTCGCTCTTCATCGAACTCAACTGGACGGCCAGAACGAGGTGCGACTTTGAGGTCAAAATTTCTATTTTTGAACTTGGCATACCAATTACGAACGGTTCGAAAAAAGTAGATTCCAAATTTTAAAAACGCAATAAACTCCAAAATTTAATAAAACGGCGGGAACTTAGTTGCCAACCCAATACTTAATTCCAATTTTAATTCTAGTAGTTTCTATAATGCGTCTGCACGGTAACCGCCACAATTGTATGACCCACGAAACCAATTTTGGAAATATATATATATATATGTATGTACATATATAGGATAAGGTGGACATCATCCCGTATATCACCCCAGAATTGTTTGTCCTGCTTCTTTAATTACACGAGCTCTATAGTTACAAACATCGTATGTCTTTGTCTGTATCTTAATCCATTTGCCATTCCATCAAAACACCCAAAGAAACTTCGCACACAAGTTTAGTGAAATATTTGCCTGGAAACTACAACAAATCTTGCCGTAAGCACTCCAAGTGAAATTGTGAAATGAATTCGAATTTCCTTGAAAACACACCCTTCCCAAGGTTTTTGAGAATCGCTAACAACTACAGCTAAATTTTTATTTTTCGTACGCGACAAAAAGGAAATACCAAACAAGTCAGGGGTTTTAGAGTACGTAATTCACTAGAGCAAACCTTTAATTTATTTATCATGCAATTGATCCACTTAAGTTATGTTCCTTAGCTCACTTTATACTTTGCTAATACTTTGTTTATATACGGTTAATAAATTAGTGATTTTACATATAAGTATGTGCATGTGTGCATGTATGTACGTGTAAATATATATATATATATATATATATGTGTGTGTGTAGATATATACATGCATGCATTACATACGTATATATATATATATATATATATATATATATATATATATACACACACACATACATATATATATATATATATGTTTGTGTGTGTATATATATACATATGTTTATGCATATATGCATGTATATGTATAGCATATATATGTATATATACATATATATATTTATATATGTGTGTACACACATACAGACATACATACGGGCAAGTATATGTGTTTAATGAACACAGAACTTCACAAGTCTCTTGAAGTCGAGAGCGCTACTTTATACGTACTGATAGCAAGAATATCAAATGACAAGGATTTTAAAATCAGTCCAGCAAAAGGTCAAACAAATATACAGTTTTCTTAATGCGAGCGAATGTATATATGTATGTATGTATATATATACGGGAGCTGGACAGGTTTTGCAGTTAATTCGATCTGATGTCGTTTGTTGAAACGGAAAAAGAGGAGATTGAGGGGGAGTTGCGATAGTTATTTAAACACACGGTCATATACTGTTATATTCACATTTGTTTTATTATGTGATATCATTGCATAGTATAATGTGTCAAAATGTCGAGTTGTATATTTACGACATGGATACAGACGCAATTAGTCTGCATCTGTAGCGCAGGGGAATAGATGTACTTGTGCAACACGGACATACAAAATCACATGGGTGTGTGTATTTGTGAAAACACGCAGATGCATATGTATATATAAATATAAAACTACACAAACCTCTCTCTGTCCCTCTCTCTCACTCTTTCGATAGATAGATAGATAGATAGATAGATAGATAGATAGATAGATAGATAGATAGATTAACAGGAGTTGGACAAAATAGTGGAAACAACACTTTAATTATTTTTCTGTTGTCAACATGACAAATTCATAACTGTTCTAGTTTGTATATATAT
>NC_068987.1:108586535-108588075 GCF_001194135.2 Octopus bimaculoides
TATGTATGCATGTGTGTGTGTGTGTGTGTGTTTGTGTGTGTTTGTGTATGTTTGTGTGTGTGTGTGTGCGTTAATATGAATTATATTTGCCTTGCACTTCATGAGACAGGCGTCTGTTTTCATTCTTTCTATTTTTTTTTTTTGGCAAATATTTATATTAAATAAATTAAAATGCCTGACCTATCTTGTTTCCAAAGAATACAAACTGCTGGAGCGTAACATGGCTGGTGCTTCAGTTTCTAAATGCGTTGAATTTTTTAGTTTCTCTTAGTACATTCTCTAAAATCATACTGTTGTTCCAAACCAAGATAAAACCAGCTATGGTATATATAATTCGGGGCCGTAGGCAAAGTTCACCCAGAGGTACTACACAGGAGTGAAATCTCGAACTGCAGTAACAAAATTGACAGCAAAGCTAAGCTACTGCCTTGTCAAACCTTTGTTGACCCGATCCGTTATGAAATTCATAGAACTGGATACTGTAAGAGGGATACGGCTGTAAGACTTTCCATGTTCCCCAACAATGCATAAGCGAAAAAATAAATGGTGTCTAGTCTACCAGAAGTGGTCAACGGCTCAGTGAAACAACAGTGTCTCTGATATTTCAATATTCAACTTTTTCCCCACTTCAAGGTAAGTTTATGTCTGGTGACAGCCAGAAGAAACTTTCAACCTTCACTGATCTGTGATGATTTGGATCGTAATATCACAAGAATTTTATTGGCCGTTTTAGTGGTTCTACATGGCAGAGATAATACCAAGGATTATCTGAGCATTTTACCTGATCATGTCCATTCTATGGTACATATATTGCTCCCTGATGGTAGCGCAATCTTCTAGGACGATAATGCACCAACTCACAGCTAAGAGTATTCAAAAGTGGTTCGAAGAACACAAAATTCAAACAACCACTTGGACTGGACCTTTTATCACCGGATTGCAATATCATCGAACATTTATGATGCCATTTGGAGCAACAGTTGAGGGGCAGCTTTGTTGCTGAATGAGCTTTGTTGCTGAATGAGTGGGATTTAAATGAACAAATGTTCAAAAATTTCCCCATCGAATGCTTAGAACTGCAAGTGAATTCCTCAATTATTAAAGACCTAATTGATGTGAAGAGTGGACCAATTCCATATTAAATAACACTTTCATTTACGGTGTTTCCATTATTTTGTCCAATCACTGTAGGTATACATAATGTAAATACAATGAATACAATAAACCGGACACACCAGGAAGAATATTTAAAACAGATGTTTGCAACATGCGTTTCAGTGAAAGAGAAAATGTCTTTTGCACAAGCATTTACGCACACGCGCGCGCACACACACACACACACACACACACACATAAACATAGCCGCGGGTGTATTCATATATATGTATCTGGCATTCGGTAATTTTAATACATGACCTTAAGTTGAAGATAATTGTTATAAATCAATAATTTATATTGTATGTGATTTGATATGTCTGCATTTGTGTATGTTGTTCAAATGCATGCGACTAGTCACTCTGCGTGATTACTTTCAGCTCAT
>NC_068987.1:108588456-108591957 GCF_001194135.2 Octopus bimaculoides
CGGTTGTCAAGCGATGTTGGGGGACAATCACAGACACACAAATATATACACACACACACACACACACACACACACACACACACACACACACACATATATATATATATATATATATATATATACATATATACGACGGCCTTTTTTTATTATTTCTGTCTACCAAACCTACTCACAAGGTTTGGTCGGCTAGTGAAAATCATAACATACAATCCACCATCATCAAGCAAAATTTTAAACAGGTAAGATTTTACCTGATAATAGTGGATTCTAAAAATCATTATCATAATCATCGCCATCGCCACAACAACAGCAGCAACAATATCAGCAGAAAACAAAGTTAAATCAGCCACAAAAAGGAAAAAAGAAAAATAACTTGTCACTATACTCTTTGTTTCTGAATCTCCCGATACATGATCGTCTTTTATGAGCGGTTAAAAAGTGTTTGAGTGTTTGAGCCCTTTGTATTATATCCTTCATAAATTACCGTAATCCCTATTCAGTTTACTGCTGTCTAGATTACGGTCAGACCTAATCTAAACAACACTAAAATCTATGGTCAAATATTTTATAACCATCCCATCTTTATTTCAGATATATTGTATATATAGTAACTCGGTCACCCAATTTCCGTTTCGAGTCGATATGAAGACTTGTTGCCTGGTGGATTGGATTTTGCAGTCACGATTGTAGGATCGTCCTTTCGATCCCCCATCCATGCGGTGAGTTGCGTTCTTGAGCAAAATAATAATAATAATAATAATAATAATAATAATAATAATAATAATAATAATAATAATAATAATAATAATAATAATAATAACGCAGCTCTTGTCCATTCAGCGATAAAAGGAGTTCGGCATTATCAGGGAACTTAACCCTGCAACGGGCATTCGGGAGCCAGGAGATGGGTTGTAACCTCAGTCATTAATATACCATAAAAATTGGCTTAAGATCCTACCTTTTGAGTCCTTGAGCTCATGATTGACCTACATCCGCTTTGAAGCCGATAGGATATATCTCCAGGGATGTTCGGCAGCTATTTCTATCAGGTAGGATTCTACATAAGGTCTATTCACCTATGTCGAGATCATGTTTGTAGGTTACAGCTTATTACCTCATAATCAATGTGCTGAATCTCATTGTAAAGTGCAGGCACACCTCAATACGTTTGACTGTTCCAGCAGCTGCTGTAGAAGCTGTGTGAGGCATCTTCTACCTGGACAGATGTCATGCCGAGTATCACTTAGGAAGCCATTCTCCTCTCAGAAAATATAGTATCTTTCTCTGATAATTCGTTCCAAGCCATTGTTGATATGTGAAGTAGACAAAGAGATAAGCCGGTAATTCTTAGCATCTGTTCTGCTCTGCTCTTTACCTTCATACAGTTTCGTCGTCACCATCGACGACGTTGTTATAGTTGTTGTTGCTATTTTGATATTGGTGGTGGTGGTGGCAGCGACGGCGGCGTCAGTGGCGGTGGTGGTGGTGGTGAAGTTTATCGCTTTCAAGGAAGTTTTCGCAAAGTATCTGAAGTAGTTTGACTTGACACTCTTTAAATGTTTTTACGAGAATTTCTTAGGGGAAACTACCAGGGGCTGTTGCTGAGTTCAACTTCATTTTATCTTAAGCAGATTTCTTCATTTATGATTTTTACTTTTGGTTTTTTTTTCCTGTATTATTTTCATTCATTACAGCCATTTTCCTAAATGAAGATATAAACTTGAAGTATTCTTCCGGATCATTTATTTACATGTGTACAACGAATCTAGATGGGTACATTGACTTGATAGAAATAGTAGCACCCCTATTAAACGAAGAAAAAAACGTAACAGCGAGTGAGCTTCACGTGGTCTTTCGACGTGCGGGAAACAACAGCAAAATCACCCAACAAATACACGTTACGGTTTTATATAAAGAACAGCACAGTTTAAGTAAATCCTACAGCATACAAGTCTTCTTCGTAGTCTACGACACATCACTGGTGGACGTCGACTCCAACTCGAGGGCAAATTTATCTCCAAGCTGTGTTAGATGACATTGTGCGTACGAAGTGAGAGACAAACACCTTTGAACGCATTTGGTCAGAGATCTGATCTTTCAGGGATGAGTTGAAGTAAGATAATTGAAGGACACATTGGATAACTATATTCTGAAAATGGCGAAAACATTGCATACTTTTCGTTAATAGTTTGCTCAATCAGGTTTGATCTCGATCGAATCGACAATGACAAATCCGTCTTGAAATGATTTTTTAAATTCAGTATTTCACTTAACTTTTGACGTTTTGTCACAACTTAGTCAGGCTTTTGAAACAACGATCCTCCATTATGTAGTGTACTAAAAATTACTTGTTGCTCTATAATCATTTGAAAGTACTACAGTAACAAAAGGGGTTATTAGCCGAAAAAATGTAATTATACTGTACGCCATAGAAAGCACTTTTCTTCTTGTACATTATAAGCAACGTGCGAATATACGGATTCAAGCATAGAAGTGTGCTTAAGAGTGGATGGTCTTACACTAATGTGGTTCCGATTTCGTTTCTATTCTATAGTTCCTTAAACCAATCTATGCTACCATATCTTCAACTTAAGCAATGCCTCGTGAGTAATGCCAGCGAAAGATGGAGACAACGACTATTGAAAAAAAATCAGTTAACATAATACCTTGTGGAGGTTAAAACATCCCAGTTACACACTCATTCAGGTCACCGAGTGACTGAATAATTAGAATCTTTTAACGATTTTCTCCGAAATTAGGATTGGGGACACTGTTGCATAAGAGTCTACGAAAAAAATTGAAAGAAGGGGCCTACAAATTCCAAAGATACATAATGACAGAAAGCTTAACAGACTGAATATCATAGACCGGAGAGAAACGAAGCAATAGCAATAAATTTCAGAGTGGAGCAGTTCCAAGAAATAAGATAATAAGGGAACTCCTGAATAACAGGAAGCTCAACAGTGAAAGGGTCCGCCGGGGAAACGAAGCCGCTTCACTATTGAAAGAATCGGTAAACGTAATACTAAGCTATCAATACAATTTAGCACCCACGCATTTGAGAACTCGCAGCTTACGCTGTCGACATTACGTATACACACGGAACAACACTGTATGAGATACCAAACGGATTTGTAGGTCCAATTACATATAGGCTATACACATCAATACATACAAACATACTGTGGATTCATACATACATACATTCATCCATATATACTCAACATACATAATACTTGCACATACAGACATGCATACATACGTATTCATGTATACATAGGCGTGCTTCTAATCTACTGAAGATCATTTGTATCCATTTGGACACCTGCGTGAAACCATGGCATTAATTTAATTATATCGTTAACTACACACGTTTAGGTACGCACACGCAGAACACAATTCCCTTTCTTTCTTGCGCAAACACAAGCGCACAAAGACACACACGTATGTATGTGCATGAGTAAGTATATACATACATCTCTCTCTCCCTCTCTCTCTCTC
>NC_068987.1:108591967-108592954 GCF_001194135.2 Octopus bimaculoides
ATATATACACACATCCGTACACAAGCAAACGTTTGTGTGTCGATGCACTTACATGTGTATATGATGTGTGTAATGTGTGCTGCATTTATGTTTGTATATATATATATATATATGTGTGTGTGTGTGTGCGCGTGTGTGTGTGTGCGTGTGTGTATGTATCTATACACATGCATGGGCTTTGTCTGTATGTCTACGATTGAATAAGAAGGTTTAGTGTGCGAACGTGAAGTGTAGACCGATTAGAGTTGTCGAAGTTTATGATTGCTAGAATTACTCAACGAACGCTCTTCCTCTTCTTGCCTCTTGTCTTGCTTCATTTTGTTTTGTTGTTGGATTTACTTTTATTTCTTTTCTTTTTTTAATTTTCTTGATCCGGGTTGTAATGAAGATGCTTTGCCGCCATTTTTGTTAAAGCTAGTGTCAAGGAGAATTGAAATATTAATGGCCTGCTCTGAAGTGAATATTTACTTAATATGGGGAAGAAAATTAATAGTTCAATGGCAGGATGGTCACGAAGTAAAGGTGTGATTTGAGAGAGTTAATGACTTTCACCTAATATGTTTCAAAAGGGGTTTAGAATGATGCATTGTAAAGTTAATTTATATGTGTCTGCAGAAAGAGCCGGTTTTGGCTTCCCTTTCCAACTTTCGATTAAGTGATGAACGTTAGAAGTAAATCTGTTTAACCGCAGAATTTAATTTACTTTTCGTATGTATTTCGATGCGTGCTTGTGTATGTATATATATCTATATCTACGTCTCCTTCTATGTGTACATTTGTGTCTGCGTGTGTAATTTTCTGTGTGTTTGTGTGGGTTTGCGTATTGTATGTGTGTGTGTGAGAGTGTATGATGCTTCGAATACATGTCTTCGTGGAAGATTGCAGAATGAGCAAAGAATCAGAATATACGTTAAGAATATAATGGTTACATACTCTTGGTACTCTCTCTCTCTTTCTCTCTCTCTCTCTCTCTCTCTCTCTCTCTCT
>NC_068987.1:108593130-108594282 GCF_001194135.2 Octopus bimaculoides
AGAAGCTTGATTCCTAATCACATGGGTTCAGAACCATGTGATTGCACCTTGGGCAAGCGTCTTCTACTATAGCCTCGGGTCGATCAAAGCCTTGTGAGTGGATTTGGTAGACAGAAACAGAAAGAAGCCCGTCGTATATATATATATAGATAGATAGGTAGGTAGATAGATGGATAGATAGGTAGATATAGATAGATAGATAGATAGATAGATAGATATATAGATAGATAGATAGATAGATAGATAGATAGATAGATAGATAGATAGATAGACTAGATAGATAGATACATACATACATAGATATAGATATAGATAAAGATATATATACTCAAATATATATATATTTATATACATACACACACACACGCACATACACACGTATTTGTATGTTTGTGTATGTATGTATATGGTCTGTTTGTGTGTACATACATATATGTAAACACATACACACATACGCACACGCATGTATATTTTTAAATATCTGTGCGTGCCTGTCTATAACCAAATCCAAAATGAAAATTGATAATTAACATCATTTAAGCGGAACAGTTGAAATTTGCGAACGTTAACGCAAGAAACCTAAGGTCGTGTAAGCAATGCTATCCTTTCTGAATTAATGTCTGTTTGTTAGAAACATATTTAAACCATTACCTGAGGAGGTGTAGTTTACAATTCAGATGGATCATAATGATGACAGAACTTCTCACCAATGCATTACGAGTGTATAAATGCACCGAAACAATTGTAGTGATTTTTAAATAAAGAATTATTTCGAACTCGTTCGAAATAATTCTTTATTTAAAAATCACTACAATATAATAATTTTCTATTTCTCAGATCAGTAACTGTGTGTCACTTTGAAATATCAATGTTTCGAATAAGAGCTTAATGGCACCATCTCTAGCCGAGCAGTCACTGTGTGCTGATGAAATGAAATAACTCAGAAACCAGTGGTACGCAGATATTGCTTTGAGCTAAGTGGGGACGCTAAACTCCCTTGTTCGAAAATATAAGGACGCAGATAGTGTGTCGTATAGCCAGCTGGAGACGATACTTCCTGGGTCTAAACAGCATTAACAATCGTCTTAACCACAACTGCGACATTATGTTGGCATCTAATCTCTGTCTCCCCTCTCTCTCTCTCTCTCTCTC
>NC_068987.1:108594484-108595177 GCF_001194135.2 Octopus bimaculoides
TATATATATATATATATATATATATTTGTGTCTGCAGAAATATATTAGTGTCTGTGTGCCTGAGTGTATTGGTTTGACTTTAATATACAAACAATATGAACATGTTTATACACTTATGTAGATATACAAGACACAAAGCTTTCACATATACCTACACCCAATAAATATATTTGTATGTGTGTGCGTGTGTATATATATATTTAACATATGTGAGACTGATTGTGTATGTATATATATTCACGTGTGTGCATATATATATACATATATACAGGCTCACTTCAAATGAGTGTGTATGTGTATATCTAGGCTCTCCTCAAATTCATATATCTTCGTCAATTTTACAACCATTTCCCCATGCCAACTGTAACCACTATCGCCACCCCAGATACCCAAACATCTTTACCTCCCTTACTCAGATAAAATCACTTAAACTGCAAACACTTAAACACCGACCAACCAAAGAATTTGTTGTATATTGTTGTTTCTTTTTATTTATGTTTTTTTTATTCGTTTTTATTTCTAATGCTACGAAAACTATTTTATTAATGTAGTTCTGTGGCCTCTGCATACAAGGTGTAAACCTACTTAGGCATGGGTGTGAACTTGTCTGCGTGTTTCTCTATCAGTTTGTGTCTATCCGTTAGTCTAACGCTCCCTCCTCTATCAATTTCTCTCTTTCTTTCTCTCTGCATA
>NC_068987.1:108595187-108597361 GCF_001194135.2 Octopus bimaculoides
TATATATTTAGCTATCTGTCTATCTATGTATTTATCTATCTATCTGTCTATCTTCCTATCTATTTGTCTGTCTTAATTCTTTATTGCCCACAAGGTGCTAAACATAGAGGGGACAAACAAGGACAGAGAGAGCGATTACGTCGATTACATTGACCCCAGTGCGTAACTGGTACTTAATTTATTGAACACGAAAGGATGAAAAGCAAAGTCGACCTCGGCGGAATTTCAACAAAGAACGTAACGGCAGACGAAATACCGCTAAGCATTTCGCCTGGCGTGCTATATATTTATCTGTTTATCTATCTACCTATTTATCTACCTATCTATCTGTCTATCTATCTACCTATCTATCTATCTGTCTGTCTGTCTATCTATCTATCTATCTATCTATCTGTCTATATGTCTGTCTGTCTATCTATCTATCTGTCTATATGTCTGTCTGTCTATCTATCTATCTGTCTATATGTCTGTCTGTCTATCTATCTATCTGTCTGTCTGTCTGTCTGTCTATCTATCTATCTATCTATCTACATGTTGGTAAATTTATGCTTGTGCATATGTATGTATGTATATGTCCATTTACATATGTTCGAGCACCCTCTATGTGTGTGCGTGCGCGCGAGTGCGTAAACACTCATATCCTCTAGTCTTTTAGCAAACGAAAGAAATTGCCATTGGAGTGGTATTCAATAACGAGTTTACACACCAGCACATTACTTAATGTTTCCTGGGCATCAAACATGTCTTCATTATCCAATACTGAAGCTCAAGGTGCATAGAGAATTAAGACACTTTGAAATGGCTTCTATTTTCACGTATAGTTATTCTAAATTCCTTTTAATTTCACTCCGATCCGACACCAAACATCTGTTAATGTTGAATGACGTGATCTGCACACATGAAGCTTTATGTAATCTGTATCTAAGAGAAACTAAGGCTTACGAACCACCTTAACGTTTAATGCTTTTACACTTTAAAGCGCATAAAAGAAGATGCGTGAGTTTATTTTTAACATAAGTGACGGTGAAAGATGTCAAGCTCCAAATCTAGAGGCCAGAAGCCCGACCTATGTGTTACACGCTCATCTAGTTGCCTAACGCGCCATCTTGGCGTTAGAGGCTAATTCTTGATTTACTTTTGCCCCAGGAATAATGCAGCAGTGCCTATGAAACGAGATGTGGTTTTAATATACCCAATGAACAACTACGACTCTTGCTCACTGCTCAGGTTTCTCGAGAAATGATTACTTCATGTAACGCCCGCAGCCAGACAAAGAACCTCGACTTTGACTATTCTCTGATGAAGGTCATGAAACCGAAACGTCATACACTCTACTTCACATGACCATTAAATCCAGTCAATATTTCACGAACTTACCATTAGTAGTATTATAGGTGGCAGCACGGTACAGTTCTTTTAGTATTAGTAATTATGCAAACATTAGCATTAGCAGTTAGTATTGACACAAGCATTAATATTCGTGGTTGTTGATATACAACGATATTTCACAGTTGCTGTGGTATGGGCAGTAGTTTCCTCGAAACAGTAGCAGTGGTAGTCATAGTATATACACTTTACGATTTTTGGTAGTTATTAACATAGCATTGCATAGATTCATAAAGATATAATACGACTGCAATATTAGCAGTAATATAATACAGTAACAGCATTATTTGACATTGCTGTTACTACAAGTAGGAGTAGGTGCAGCAGCAGTAGCAGTAGTAGTAACTGTAGTAGTAGTAGTAGTAGTAGTAGTAGTAGTAGTAGTAGTAGTAGTAGTAGTAACTGAAGTAGTAGTAGTAGAAGTAGCAGTAGTAGTAGTAGTAGTAATAGCAGTAGTAGTAACTGAAGTAGTAGTAGTAGAAGTAGCAGTAGTAGTAGTAGTAGTAGAAGTAGCAGTAGTAGTAGTAGTAGTAGTAGAAGTAGCAGTAGTAGTAGTAGTAGTAGATGTGATAATAATGGCAGTAATTGTGGTGGCGGTGATGGTAGTGACGGTGGTGGTGGTGGTGGTGCTAGTAGTAGTAGAAATAGTAGTAGTAGTAGTCGGGGTGGTGATCGTAATGGCAGTAGTTGGGGTAGTGGTAGTGGTGGTGGTGGTGGTGCTAGTAGTAGTAGTAGTAGTAGTCGGGGTGGTGATCGTAATGGCAGTAGTTGGGGTAGTGGTAGTGGTG
>NC_068987.1:108597451-108609889 GCF_001194135.2 Octopus bimaculoides
GGTGGTGGTGGTGGTGCTAGTAGTAGTAGAAATAGTAGTAGTAGTAGTCGGGGTGGTGATCGTAATGGCAGTAGTTGGGGTAGTGGTAGTGGTGGTGGTGGTGGTGCTAGTAGTAGTAGTAGTAGTAGTCGGGGTGGTGATCGTAATGGCAGTAGTTGGGGTAGTGGTAGTGGTGTTGGTGGTGGCAGTAGTAGTAGTAGTAGTAGTAGTAGTAGGTGTTGTGATCATAATGGCAATAGTTTTGGTGGTGGTGGTGGTGGTGACGGTAGTAGTAGTAGTAGTAGTCGGGATGGTGATGGTAATGGCAGTAGTTGTGGTGATGGTGGTAGTAGTAGTAGTAAAATTGCCAGCAGTAGTAGTACAAACATTACTTATTAGTAGTAGTGTTAAAAGTCATTTCTCATCCGCCTGTTTCTGCTACCGCAGTCTGTCAACCTGCTGACCCCACTTCAAAAGCCACAAACACAACAAAACTTCCACTTTTTAGTCAGGTCAAGAGGCAAGATGAGTGTTAATTTCACATAAAATTTACACTGAGTTCAGATTAACATCACAAATATTTCGATGGGGTTTCCAAATGTCAACACTTTATAGAAGAACTTATAAAGATAATTGTATTTTAGCAGATTTTTTTTTCATATTTTGTTTTTGTTTTATTATTGTGTGCGTGTGTGTGTTCACCTCATGGTAATAATAATAATAATAATAATAATAATAATAATAATAATTAATAATGATATTAATAATTGTGTAGGTAGTAGCCAAAACTCAATATTAGATTTATAGTTATTTTATCGACTCCGGAAGAATAAAAAATCAAAGCTTAACTCTATCGGCGTGATTTGAACTCAAAACGTAAAACTTTGTAGACAAATATTGCATGGCACCCTACTGTTTTTCTTATTATATTATCAATATATTATGAATAAAGACTTTTTTATTAGTACAAGAGAGCCAACGGGGAAATTACTAAGACGAACCGTAAAATTGGATGGGGTTTGGCGGGTATATGTGGTAACCTAGAGGTAGTGCAAAGAAAAGAGCTTTTAAAATTGTCCATGGTACCGATTTGGAAGCTTCTCGGAAGGAAATTCTGTGGTAGACCCACTGTGCGTTAGCTTGGGCAAACATCTTGTAATACAGCGCAGCGACGATCAATGCATTCTGTGTGAATTAGATGTAAGAAAACTCTCTGGAAGTCCGTCGTATACACACACACACACACACGTACGCGCACACACACACATACACGTACGCACACACGCACAAGGCGTGGGTGTGTGGTGAGAAGCTTGCTTACCAACCACATGGTTCCGGGTTCAGTACCATTGCGTGACACCTTCTACTGTAAGCCTCTGGCCGACCAAAGCTTTGTGAGTGGATTTGGTGAATGGAAACTGAAAGAAGACCGTTGTGCGTGTGTGTGTGTGTGGGGGGGGGTGCGCGCCTCATCACCACTTGACAGCCGGTGTTGGTGTGTTTACGTCCCCGTAACTTAACGGTTCGGCAGAAGAGACCGACAGAATAGTACTACGTTTGAAAAACAAGTCCTAGAGTCGATTTATTTGACTAAAAACCCTCCAAGACGGTACTCCGGCACGGTCACAGTCCACTAACTGAAACACGCAAACGAATGAACGAATACATTATTTTGTATTATATATTTAGTGGCACCTTTGGCAAGTGTCTTCTACTATAGCCTCGGGCTGACCAAAGCATTGTGAGTGGATTTGGTAGACGGGAAACTGAAAGAAGCCCATTCATATATATGTATGTGTGCGCGTGCGTTTGAGAGTGTTTTGTGTCTATGTTTGCATACCCGTAACTTAACTGTTTGGAAAAAGAGACTGGTAGAATGAGAACCAAGCTTTCAAAAAAAATAAATACAAAGGTGGATGCACTCCACTAAAAATTTTTGAAGGTGTTGCCCCAGCATGGCTGCAGTGTAATGACTGCCACATGTAAGAGATAGAAAGACGAAAAATGTATATATATGTACATAGATGTCTCTTTCTGTTTGTGTCTCTCCTCCACCGTTTGACAACCGGTGGTATTTGATTACGTTCCTCGGCGATTCGGCAGAAGTTACAGAATATGTACCAAACAATATAAAATAAAAACAGGAAGTACTAGCGATCGATTTGTTCACCAAAACTCTTCAAGGTGGTACCCTTGCATGGCCACAGTCCAAAGACTGAAGCAAAGAATAGACAAAAAGTAAAAGACATAACTAAGTCCAGAACATCTCTCAGACCGTACAATCGGCTTTCTGAGATTGAATACTTTTGATTATCCTAAGAATCCAGGATTCGAGTTGAACTCGAACTTTCTCCTTAAGATGTAATAACTAAGTCAATATATTCAAATAACATAATCTCAACCGAAAAATGCTTTCAAGTAAATTGAAAATATAAGCAAGTTCCTTCCTACAACATGTATCTTAAAATTACGTATCTTTTGAAAATGTGGCTGCGTCTTATATCAATTGTTTTTCTTAAGTAAATTTCAAACAAATTTCAGTTGTTTTCATGCATCTGTCATGCTTATATGCATATACATATAATGTGTGTGTGTGTGTGTGTGTGTGTGTGTGTGTGTGTGTGTGTGTATTTATCTACGTATGTAGATACGAATAGAACATGCATCAGAAGTAAAAATAAATGCCGGGCGATGTGCTCAAATTCAATCTTCAAAGCGATCTCCCCTTCATGGCCGAGGCATGGACGCAGTTGTATGACTGAAAGAAGTTACACACACACACACACACACACACACACATACACACACACACACACTCAGATGCATGCATATGTGATGTGTGCTCCAGCATGGCTGCAATCATATGGCTGTGTCACGGGGTTTATTTTGCTGTTAGGCCTATGCTGCAATGGTGGTGTTTAGTTCGCGAAGGAAAATATGTTTCTTGGCTACGTGAATAAGTAACTGAACAACACCCGGAGACATTTAACATCAGGATTTGCTGTCGCATATAAAAGCAATCTGCGTTGACCTTCTACAATCAACAACAATGATAATTACAGACTTGGAGAGAGTATCTCTCTCAGATTACAGATAACAATTGGTACGGCAACATATGGTTTTCCTAGTATATCTGAAGTTATTTACGCTATCTTCATGGCGATGGAGTTTCTTGGTCATCTATCCTAGGCCATCTGTCTGGGACATCTGTTTAAGCCGTCTGCATGGAGACACATGTAGTTGAGCTGCCTCAACATTCTGCAAAGCGTGTAGGTGCGAAAGTGGCTGTTTGTTAGGGTACAAGAAAGTTCTAAAAGATTGAATTATGCTACGGTTTGATGCTGATTGTTTGATTAATAGATCGATCACGTGAAACTATTGTGGTTCATTCGGGATGTCTGCCCATGTAACTTGTGATTCAGAGAAGCAACGCGAGCCAGGTAGTAATAAATTACGAAACCAGTGACGTATTCTCTACCACTATCTCACTTATTAAGGAATTTCCTCCATCAGCCTATTCAGGTGGAAGTTTTGCGTTTCTGCTTGCAACCAATTTCATCCGAATTTCTGGACCGAACCAAAGCGTTCAACCTGATTGTTGGTCCTGGTAGCATATATATTCTTTTCTTCTTTTATATGCTTCAACCCTGAGGCTGTGAACTTGCTGTATGTATAAGTGCATATAATGTGTATGTCTGTGTTCGAATTTCTTTGGATATGTTTGTATGTACAGCTGTGACCAAAAGTTTGAAACGTAGGTCTGAAAATTAGAATTTTCATATTAGATGCCCAAAGTTATATTTGAATCGAACTGTACTTGGACATAACAACGTAGTTTTTATTTTTAAATGTTCCAAACTTTTGGCCACGAATGTATATTTATGTCTTTCCTCGTAGCCAATCGGTAAGTCATGTTCGTTTATATATCTAATCGTCTATTTTTAATGCTAATATTCTTTTTTATCTAGGGACAAGGCCTGAAATTTGGGGGAGGGTCTCTAGTCAGTTATATCGATTCCCTTGTGCAACTAGTACGTATTCTACCGACCTTAAAAGGATAAATGGCAAAGTTGAGCTCGGTGGAATTCGAACTCAGAATGTAAAGAGCCGTAAGAAATACCGCTAAGCGTTTCTCCTGACGTGCTAACGATTCTACTAATCCGCCGCTCTTTATATGGCATAAATACAATATATTGCATCAATGATGGAGCCAATACGTCATAAATGGGAAAGTTGTTAACAATCAGAGACGAAGTACATAAGAATATGTGCCGAGAAATATAATTAATGTTTAATTTTACGAATTCATAATTACGCACGCGATCGCATCAAGCAACTTTAATTAAAACGTTAAAATGCATTAATTAAGCACATAGTTGTAATGATTTAAATACCGAAATACCAAAGCCGTTACAGAGTCGAATATTTGAAATATAATTCTTACCTAAGCATCTTAATTCGAATGGAGTTGGTTCTACTTTGCTTTGGAAATCTCGGTGATGTTATATAGGATTAATGTTTTTACAATTCTTTGTTCGTTTGCAAAATAATAAAGTCTAAATCACAGCTTCTCGGCTAAATTTAGAGTTGAGAAAATTCGTTCGCATTGATAACTATAAAGCAATTTTTAGTGGATGATTCCACCAAAGTAGTTTTTTTTTTTCAGTATCAGAGATACAGATAACGCTGTATGGTTTAGATGTTCACTTTGCAACCAGGTATTTTCGGGTTCAGTCCCACTGCGTGGATCCTTGAAAAAGTGTCTTCTTCTATAGCCCCTGATCGACCAGTACTTCGTGAATGAATTTGAAAAACGAAAGCTTTGTGGGAGCCCGTTTTGTATACACATGTATATCTATTTATGTATATCTATGTTTTCGTGTCTCTGTTTGTCCCCACACAGCTTGATAAAATGTTTTTTTGTTTACGTTCCCGTAACTTACCGTTTGAAAGAAATGTATAGAATTAGTAGTACCGGACCTTTAAAAAAAAGTACTAAGATCTATCATGTCCACTGAAACCCTCCAACGCGGAACTCCAGCATGGCCGCAGTCCAATAACTAAAATAAAATGTAAAAGATAAATTCCTTAACAGATTCTAGTTGTAGTTCTACGAATGTAATTTTTTTGTTTTGTTTATTTTATTTACAGTTGTGCCGTAAACTAGAGAAGAAGAAATTCAGAGCTCCTGATAATGGCCGAAAGGCGAAGAAATAAACTGATTCAACTTTTGTAATTGTAAATTCCTTTATGAAGTTAATGATATCCACCAAGTATTCCAAACCACGTAACCAACAAGGGAGCCTCCATGTAGTCATCAAGCATGCTAGAAATATCAGCTAAACATACCTCAAGTCACATTTTACGGTCTGAGAAATGGAAAGATCACATTGAATAATATGGTCATAGACACAACGTCTGGAATAAAAGATAAATTGGTTCTAGCTGGAATTTCCTTTGATCATAAGTTTGTTCGATCAAGACTGACTAAGCTTAAACAACAACAACAACAACAACAGCAACCACTTTTGGTTTCCGAATTTCGAAACGGGAATGCCTTTAATATCTACGAGGAGATTCCTTTCATCTTTTACTTCACAGGAGCCCTCGACCAGTGAACAGCACAATAGTATAATAAATTACCGCATTCTACTTCAAGGTAACTTTAAAATTTCTATAAATCTCTATTGCTCGATAACTTCATTTTGTGCGGAATAAATACTTTTCCACGCCACTTTCATCAAATTGCTCATTCGCAGATACAGCACACAACCGTTTTGTTAAAGTATTTGTATTCTTTTGTGGGTTTAGGTTTGTTGGTTCTTCCTGAATTTAAAGCGATAAGTTCTTTCCGAATTTCTATAATGTGTATTTATTGTTTCGTCTTGTTTCGTTTTGTTTTGTTTTTCTTTTATGCTGAGTAAAATCGAAATCTCTTTCGTTGACCTGACCTCAGAAAAAAATCTCTTTACCCACCTCCCTCAGTAGCACTGTGCAGAAACGTGTACATGAGTAAATCTCGTATCCTAAGTGCAACTATAACTAAATATGCTGCATACGAGGAGGTACCCAAAAGTAACCGGAAACATTCTCTGTGTGACAAACCCGTCATAGTTCAGCCTTCCACCATTAGAAGTCACTTGATGCGACCGTCAGGCAGCAGTATGCCGACTGACGTTGTTGAGTGTTGTTCTGCCACATGATGCGTATCTATTTTGCAGTGCTTCTCCCCTGTTCATCGATTGTAGCGATGTTTGAAACGAAGGAACTGCGTGCTTCCATGAAATCCTGTTTTCTGCAGGGGAAAACGGCGGCTGAAACAATTGTCATGATTCAAATAACTTACGAAGTACGCTGCCATGAACAAAACACAAGTTTACGAGTAGTTCTCATGCTTTACGAATGGTCACTTGTCGCATGAAGACCTACCTCGTTCAAGACGATCGTCGACCTCCTGAACGATTGAAAAACATCATGGAAATCCATGAACTGATCTTGGAGAACCGTCACCGAACAATTGACGAACTTGAAGTTGTTGTATGCAGTCAACTTAATGTGACAGTCCCCTGAAAGGAATAATACTACAGTTGGTTAGACCTAGGAAGCGGTACAGGTTCCTAGGTTTAACCAACGGTAGTATTATTGCTTTCAGGGGACTGTCACATTAAGTTGACAGCATACAACTACTTCATCGTATCACTACTGCATAAATCTCTCTGGGAGATTTAAGAAGGTGTTATTTCTAAAATGGATGAACTTGTTGATATAGCTGGTGTCTCTTGGAGCAAGGAATTTTGAGCAAGGAATTGCGGATGAAAATAATTGCAACAAAATTTGTGCCTCGCGGAAAATCAAAAGTAGTCACGACTGAATGCGTGTCGTGAAATGAAAGAACAGTCGGAAGCTGATCCGGACTGGACCTTATTTTTTGAATGTCATCACTGGTGACGAAAGCTAGTGATATAGAATGTGCAGGCGTGGAAATGGTGAAGAGAAAAATGACTAACGCGTTAAAAGGCATCAGTTCGCAAGAGTTCCAACACAACTTCGAAGCGTGCGAAATGCGTCTGTACCGATGCATTGATTCAAATGGAGAATTCTTTGAAGGCGATAAAAACGTAAACATGTAAAACTAAGTGGATAAAATAATATTGAAATATTCCGGTTTCTTTTGGGTACTCCCTCGTATGCTATATTTGTTAACTTATTTTACAAATGTAGAATAAAGCAAAATTCTTTGACACTGCTTGATATTTTACTGTATACTTTGAAAATGGCAACCATAAATCTTTATATTTTGACACTGGTATTATATATTGATATTGTTAATTACGTCTTTTATAGATTCATAAGCAACTGTCCTCTTCAATATACTAATATTCCTACATGTATTCCGAAGCACTGCATTATGTATTATTGCAAAGCGCTTCTGAACTATTATATTCTTATATTCTTTTATTCTTTTATCCTTTAGCTTGCTTCAGTCGAATGAGAGAAACGAGTAAAAGAATATAAGATTTATTCAACTAACCACTTGAAGGGAAAGTCCAACAAATCGACCGCAGTAATTACATTTTTTTCTTCAAATTGATACTAATTCTATTAGTTTCTTTTTGCCGAACCGCTATATAAGTGGGACGTAAACAGATAAACATTGGTAGTCAAGTGGCAGAGGGAGACAAACACAAAGACGCGCGCGTGCGGGCACTCAGAAACTCTCAAACACAAAAACACTTACACACTCAATCACAAACACATAAGCACGCATACACACACATAAACACAGACGCACTCAAACACAAACGCATACATAACACACACACACACACACACACACACACACACACACACACAAGCATGCGACAGGCTTCCACACAGTTTCAGCCAACAAATTCCCTGACAAGGCATTAATCGTCCTGTAGTAGGAGACAGGTGTCCATAGTATCTAGCCGTATGCGTGAACCCGGAAGTAGACGGCAGCAATGCGAATGCTCACAATCAATCTACCATATTCTCAATTCAAATTTAGTACAACAGCAACTTTGCAACTTTTCAAATTCACCTTCGATATGAGATTTCATTTCCTTTGCAATTAGTTAAAATACTTAATAACTCGCTTGTTTTAGTGAAGCATTTTCATTAATAGCTCTTTTGAAAGTTGATCATTGTTTACATAAAGCTTATTGTAAAAATGCTATCTTGATTAAACGCAAGGCCATTTTAGTTTCTTCTTATTCTTTATATTTGGTGAAACGGTAGCATTCACGATTATAATGTTTATAAACTATATTCGAATCATTACAAGTAAGATGCACATTTTCTATTCCCATGATTTTACTGTAAAAAAAATTAAAAAAATAAAAAGTTGTGTATTTACTGCCAAAAAGAGCTTTCGTTGACAACTTTTTTCATTAGTACAAACCATTTCAAGCGGCGAGTAAGTAGAAACGTTAGCATGTCGGACAAAATACTTAGCAGCATTACTTCCGGCCGCTTACATACTAAGTCCAAGTTCCATCGAGGTCAAACTTGCTTTTCATTCTCTCAGGATCGATAAAATCAGTACCAGTGGAGCACTGTGGTTGATGTAGTCGACTTAACCCACCCCTCAAAATTACTGGTCTTTTATCGAAATTAAAAGGAATTAAGCCAAACCACCGCTGAATGGTGACTTCATGTACACCGCAGTATTGATATATTTTTACGTAGAACAACCAATTGTATAGTAAATGTCGCCAAGTATTCTTTATTATGATACAGGCTACTATCACTCGTGACTGAATATCACCTGGAAAGTTTTACTACGTTTTTGTTGCTTTAGATGCGAATGTAGTCGCGAGCAAACGTAGACACTTCCGGCCACTCAACTTGACCTCGTGGAACATCGAGGATGTCACATTTCGTGGGAGAATGGACTACACTCGCACCGGGTTGATACATGTTGAATTTTGGAACTATGTATAACAAAATTTCTTGTCCAAGAACAAACACACACACACACCAACTAGTTCAAAGAATGAAACGATTTTCTAATAACCAAGAGTTGAATATCGTAACCACTAAACCACGCATCTTTGCATTCCAAATCTTTTTACTTCTGATGACGCTTTTGTGTTGTTTTTGTTGTAGCTATTGTATTTTCTGCAATATAGCGTAGCTCGAGGCTACCTATAGTCCAGCAAACGTATGGCATATAGATTTGGCCAAGTAGCATGTAGGTGCGAATTGGAGTTCATATTTTTCCACATTTACCATGGCCCTCCAAAGAATAATTATATTATATCAGGAAGTTAATCAATTAATTGTATATCCACCTCTATATCAATTATTTCCATAAACATATCACTTACCGACTGAAATTGCAAAGTTTCTTGTGAACCAACGAGGGAATCTCTACAAGATCGCTACTCGATCCTAGAAAAAGCAAATAACCTTTTCCAAAACTCTCACTCTAATCACACTTTACTCGCAACCTTAAAAGTGGGAAAGACATATTTGATGATGCATCTAAGAGCATAAATGTGGCGGGTCACGGTCAGAAGGCCTATGATCCTAGATCTAAATCAAGGCTCATCCAGGAGGTAAGTAACAACAACAATAACAACAACCAAAACCACGTATGAACGTTTCATTTGGTGTTTTCATTGGATAATATTTGGAAATTGTGTTACGCACTCGTTGCTAGATGAAATATCTAAATGTTGTAGAAAGTACGAAGTGGAATAATTAATTCTGAGCAATATTAATCAATTTCATCAACTGATGCCTGCTCAGGAGCAAAGTCTGATTGATAGTCAATTATTTCGAAATAATTTTGCTCGAGTTTAATCAATTTAGAAAAAATTAAATCAACTTCAATTCAGCACTGCAATCTAGCGTAAAAACTCATTGGTAATATTGTTGTCGTAGTAGTAGTAGTAGCAGTAGTGGCAGTAGTAGCAGTAGTAGAGTAGTCGACTCGTTGTCGTCGTAGTCATTCTTGTTAAACCTCAGCTTTTTCCTGATCAAGTAAACCTTTAATCAAAGACTTTGCAGCTGGGATTATCCTGGTTTTGGTTTAGTGTTGTCTTGTTGATTTTATTTCTTTTTACATCCTATATCTTGAACTACATTTTTCAATATCTCGTTCCTTTTTTAAGGCACCAGAAAGGTTCGGCGACTGCATAAAGAGTCATTTGTTGACTCGTTGCCGATGCTGTTGATGCTTGTTTTTGTTGAGTAAATCTGAGTCGACTCTGATAGAGCGAACTTCTGATGAGTCACAATCTACGTATGACTATTCAATGACTTTTCAAAGTACATTCCGGAATACATTGTCAAATACGTGTTCTTTTTTAAAGCTGCAATGGTGTGTTTAGAAGTAAATCCGGCTGATATTTCTATCACCTGAAGACGGATCGCAAAGAGGCTGCGATAGTAATGTTATTTGTCCCTTGGTCAGCCATAATCACACAAATGTATGATCGATGGTCTGTTGTCTTAATTTGTTTTGTCAGATCTATTGCATCTACGACCGTGTAATACAATGTGTCCGTCATATGTTAGGATTGTTGATTAGTCTTTCAGTGGTTACTTATAATTTACTGATTTACAAGTCAAAGAGCTATCCCATATGTGGCGGCATGACATGTTAAAAATAACACCGGATCACTCTTAAATCATGCATATCATTAAAATGGAAAGGAGACGTAATTTGGAGACAAAGAAGAGCCTTATAATATCGGCTTCAAATTTTGGCACAAGACCATCAGTATCGGGAGAGGAACTAAATCGGTTAGACTGGCATCAGTGCTCAAGTGGTACTTCTCTTATCGACCATGAAAGGATGGAAGGCTAAGTCGACCCGGTGGCATTTGACTACAACTGAAAACATTATAACTTTAAAACTGACAGAAATCAAGATTTTGAAGAAGGGACAGCTGAAACCCTCTGGTTCACTCACTGAGTGGATTTCAAAGACGGAAACTGAAAGATGCCCGCCGCATGCGCGCGCACGCACACACACACACACACACACACACACACACACACACATATATGCATGTTGGTGTGTTTACGTCCCTGGAACTTAGCAGTTCAGCAAAATATAATGATAGAGTATGCACCAGGCTTACACAGAATAAGTCCCGGGGTCGGTTTATTTGACTAAAGGTGGTGCTCCAGCAATCAAATGACTGAAACAAGTAGAATAATATATATATATATATATATATTCTTGAAAATAGGCGCAGGCGTGGATGTGTACTAAGTGTTCAGTCCCACTTTGTGGCACTTTGGGCAAGAGTCTTTTACTATAGCCACCGGCCGACCACAATCTTGTCACTGGATTTGGTTGATGGAAACTGAAAGAAGCCCGTCGTATATATATATATATATATATATATATATATATATATATATATATATATATATATATATATATATATATAGATAGATAGATAGATAGATAGACACATATATACATACACACACATAGACACAGACACACAAATATATAAATACACAGGCATAGCTCGGTTGAAGTCGTTTCGATTTAAGTCGTTCTCGGTCATACGTCGGTTTGTTAAAAAATATTATATGGAAAAATCAAAATCAAATTAATTCATTTTCCTTGACTTTACTTACGTCTGTCCGCCACAAATATTGGAATCGTAAAATCACTAGAAAACCGCTAGAAGCACATGAAATCATGTTACTGTACCATAAATAACAATAAAAGCATATTAAATCATATTAAAATACGTATAGTAAATGTTAAGATACTCACCATAAAGTAGTGAAGCTTAGTGAACGAAATCATTAAATCACGAAAACATCAAATTGTATGTACGTATTGGTAAATTTAAAATAATTTATTTATTTTATTTATTTATTTATTTTTGCTATTGCGAAATAATAATTACTGAATTTGTTTATTTAGCTTATAAAAGGTTTTTATTTTACCATATCTTATTGCATAAATAAAGTGTCCGCGGTGTACGGTAAACACTGCCAAATTGTATTCGTAAATTTATATTACTTTGTTTGTACTGTACTGTATTAAAAATAAATATCTGTTTGTAAGATTAAAATAGCTTTTTATTAACCATGTGTTATTGAAAATGCATTCACAAATAAAGTGCAGAACTGGGAATGGTTATTACCGGTTTAGCTTAGAGACAAGTAAAATTGGCTTAGCCTAGCCTCGAGACAAGTTAATTCGACCTAAGTCGTTTTTCGTACAAGGTTTATAAAAAATAAGATCTGGGGTCGATTTCTCCGACTAAAACCCGTTAAGGCGATGCTCCAACATGGTCGTAGTCAAATGACTGAAACAAGTAAAAGAATGAAAGAATAAAAGAATATGTATATCTGTATGTGTGTGTGTTTCTTTTAATCATTTACATATTTTATCCCTATGGCTGTGGTGTGGTCAAGCTGGATACATATATATATATATATATATATATATATATATAT
>NC_068987.1:108610039-108612319 GCF_001194135.2 Octopus bimaculoides
AGAGAGAGAGAGAGAGAGAGAGAGAGAGAGAGAGAGAGAGAGAGAGAGAAAGGGTTTAGAATAAAAATAGAAGGATTCGGAATGAGAAGCAACGGAGAAGGGTAAAAGAGAGACAAAGAACCCAGGGAAAGAAATGAAGAGACAGAATAGGTGAGAAGGAATAGGAGAAAGGCAAGTGGGATTGCAGCATAAGGATACAGGAAGTAGCAACACGGAGAAGGAGGAGAAGGAAGAGTAGGTTCAAGGATAAAGGACTAAGAAGAGCAGAAGGAGGAGGAAGGGAGAGAAGGAGGAATGGAAGAGGAAGTGGAAGAGGAAGAGGAAGAGGAGGAGGAGGAGGAAGATGATGGAGAATTTGGTTGAGCGGAAGGTGTTGGGAGAAGAGGAAGGAAACTTAATTAACTCTGATTATTTCCACACCATTAAGACTAGGTTATCAGTAAGCTTAATCAGGACTCCTTAATCAATATGGTGTCGTAGTAACTGCTGTTGTTGTTGTGGTGGTGGTGGTGGTAGTGGTTGTGATGGTGGTTGTTGTTGTCGTTGCGTACATGCTAATGTTTGTGTTGGTGGTTGTTGTGCTCGTTGGTCACAACAGCTACAGTGGCTGTGTGAATCTGCTCCGGTTTTTGTTGTTATTGACGACGACGACGAAGACGATCCTGACGATGTTGATGGTGATGATGGTTGTGGTTGTGGTGGTGGTGGTGGTGAGGTTAATGAAGATCACAGCGATAATAATACAAGCGGTTTTACCCTGTGATTAGACACGCCACGTTAGTTATGCATGCGCAGCATGTATATATGTATGTAGGCATGAATGTTTGCACGTAGTTGTGTATGTACGTATACATACATACATCCATACATATATACGTATATAAATATCTGTATTCAAGAACCTATTTATATATACAGGCATACATACGTATATACATGCATACATACATATACACATGCATACATACATACGTACGTACGTACGTACGCACGTGTCGGCATATTAGCCGGTATGTGTAATTATAAACTCGCAGAGAACATCACTGATATTCAGATGGATACACACACACAAACACAAAATCATATCAAATGGTTGGCTTTCACGGACATGTATCACGAATGCAGAGATTGCGCATAGGTACCGAAATCGCTGTATGACTAAGAAGTTTACCTGGCAATCACACCGTCTTAGATTCGGTCTGACAGCATGATATTTCGACAACTGTCTTGTACTATATAAGTTTGTGGAATTTTTTGCATCGGGTTCGTCTTTTGCAGGGTTCTTCTAATATTTCACGGTAGGCGACCAGGATTGCCGGTTATGCGAATAAGAATACAAGAGTTAAAGAATACAGTAGATAAGATCCGGGCTGCATATGTTTCATAGCGAGCGCAGCTTTGGAAGTGGTAAGTATCCAAGCGAGGAGTATACCGCAGGCTACTCGTTTGGCTAAGGATATCTTGATTCATGTGTGTGTATGTGTGTGTGTATGTGTGCGTGTATGTGTGTATTTGTGTGTTTGTGTGTACACACATATCATTTTGAGTCTATAGATTTTTTTTCGTATTTCAATCAATAGTTCAAAATATTACGTATGTAAAATGCTTATTCGACAAAATATATCCCATCGTATTCTATCATCCGTTGCCATCGTTGTGTCAGATGCTCAGTTGCATGCATATAATATTTGACTGGTTTAGAGGCAAAATGTTCCCCGCACCCGTTTTCAGCATCATCCATATTTTTGAACCTCCGTCCCTGCAGGAAATGAGCCGAGGCCCGGAAAAAGTGGTAGTCTGAGGATACAAGGCCTACTCTCTAGGGAGGCTAAAGCAGCATCTCCACTCCCTCAATCCCACGATTCTGCGCTCAGTCACATTGGTTGTTGTGCTGCTGCTGTAGGAGCACGTGTCTTTCATTAAACATTGCCGGGTAGCGGGTTTTCAAAACATCATATTCTCGCTGTAGTTCTTGAACATAAATGTTAGCATTCTCAACTCAAAGCGCAACACCCCCTCGAAATTTCACCAAACAACATGAACTTTTGTTCAAACCGACCTTGTTTGAAAACAGGTTCTGAAGCCTGACTGGAACGAGACCACTAATTTATCTTATTAGGATTACGAAAATAGATCTACTTTTCATCCCCAGTTACAATTCGACGCCAACAAACGGTCATTACGAAGATTTTCCATCAAATGTTCTCACGCAGTTCATCTTGGTCATTGGTCACTTCATGGAGAACTTCTTGAAAGCTTCTATTTAGAAGGCTAAGCTTA
>NC_068987.1:108616162-108618904 GCF_001194135.2 Octopus bimaculoides
CGTCTTAAACAGGCGGGTCAGGTATTCCTCGTCGACGCCCAGGTTCGCCCCGAGATCGTCGTCGTACCTTCCCTCCACTAATCCACTATAGAATGCGTTAGTTGTGATGCAGTCGCTCAAGGTTGACCCGGGTTGTTGGAGTTGCCGAAGAGCAGCGCGACACTCGCGGTGCCATAGATAGATAGATAGATAGATAGATAGATAGATAGATAGATAGATAGATATCATTGATGCATAACCAAGACCCCTACTATCAAAAATATGTACATGCAAACAGATCAACGTGTGTTTTACCGAAAGTATTATATGAGTGGACATTACTTTTCTATTAACTGAAAAACAATGATTTTGAAGATAAGACCAAGTACCTTCCTCAGGATTTGCAAGGAATCCACACGGAAAAGATTGGTCATACTTATAGAAATGCAAACAGTAGTAGGACTTCTTATAATCCTTTCATTCAATATCCAAGGAATAGAAAATACACGACACGTTAACTAAAAATTCGTATTACTACTCGTAGTAGTCAACATCAAACCACAGAAGATGCAAGAGTTCGAAAATGCGTAATAGGAAAAGAGAAAACAGTGAATGTGGAAGTTCTGATAGGAAACCTAACAAACTAACACATTAATCGCCAAGAGCAAATAATAAAACACAGTGAAAAGACCTCAATCCGCTACAGGTAAAAGCTTGAATATAGTCTTATAAATAACTTCGCTCACACTCATACACATATACAAGCGTGTTTGACACCAATTCCATAAGACGCTAAACAACATAGGAAACGAGATATATAAAATGGACGATAAAAGGTGATTTATAAAACCTGTGCAAAGCATAATTGAAAAAATGGATGACCATTCTTATACTCTTAGAAAGCCACTGAATGATAATTTTTTTAAATCAAGCTAACATCATGAAAACCAAGCTAAGAAACGTAACCAGGTAAAATGTTCCTTATGAAAAAAGGAACGTCACTAGAACATCTCTAAACTCTTATTGAATATTCTAAACTAAAAATTTCCTTTTAACTACAAAAAAGTCATAGCATCTTCAAGAGATACATAGAAACGTAGGCATAGTAAAACAACAATAAACCGAGTAGATAACATCGACAACTCATCTATCAAAAGCTTGCAAATACTTCAAACAAAACCCCTGTCTCTCTTTTCCTCTCCCTTTCTCTCTCTCCCTCTCTCTCATATAGGTAATACCTCAAATTCTAATCCATATGGAAATCTTCATATTCAAACAATGGTAGAATATTTTATAGTTATTCATTTCAACAGAGACGATAAACATCCGACATCGATAGAATAATAATGAAGCAAATAATTCTAAAGAGAACATCATTACCCTAGCTACTCTGTCCACTGCGAAGCCGCTGGCTCGAACAGCTGTATTAACAAACTCACACAACTATGAGGGACAACACCATATCTTCCCACACTGATAAATTTAAAAAAATAGAAAAACAGCTGTGTGAAGCTTTAACTAACGCTCTAATACTAAAAATATACACGCTTATATTTGCATATAAAAACAGTAACATGAAAGAACAATACAATATAATTATCAATAAGAAATATTCTATTAAAAAACTTCATAAGTTCTCAAGCAGAATTGTAGACAAAAGCTTCTAACAGTACTTCGAAGGTAAGCGCCTATTATGCGATGTAGTAACGTTAACTAACATTAGCTATTCCATCGGTTCTACATCTAATAGATGTAAGAAACGGTATACCATACATAGATACACTTTAATAATAGAAAATGATGTATGATAACTTCTCTAATACAATAGAAATAAGGACTACGATATGTGCAAAAGGGAATTCAAAATGTATCGAGCAGATGAGGTTTCTTAAATGAAGAAGTGGATCTGTGATTCTGTAAAAGCTAATGTCTTAAATCTTTCCTCGCAACAACTCCGGGTCAAGAGCTATTAAGATCGCAGCTAGGCAACAAGACATCATCAAACAAAGCAGACGCATATGCTATATTAACATCTCAATTATCGGATCGTAAATAATTATATAAAATAATTGTAACCATTTGATGCAAGCATATACATGATTATTCAAAAGAATGATCCGATTTCATTACGCAATATTTTAATAAGGTACAGCAATAGAAGACTCCAGCTAAGTCACAAGTATTTACTCACAATCAACGTTTTATTTCCTGTTTTACAAGTGTTCAGTGTGGCCACCACATGCAGCACGGGCAGCATCAATGCAATAAGAGAATTCCTCCCAGACTCTTGCTTGACCTACGAGATCTCCAAACCTCACCGTGCGTGATTTTTTTCTTGTGGGGATATGTAAAAGATCGCGTTTATGTTCCACCGCTACCCATTAACCTCGATGACCTTAAACACCGAATAACAACAGCGATCAACTCAGTGGATCGTCATATGCTGACATGCGTCTGGAAGGAATTCTCTTAACGCATTGATGTTGCCCATGCTGCAGGTGGTGGCCACACTGAACACTTGTACGACAGGAAATAAAAGTTGATTGTGAGTAAATACTTGGGACTCAGCTGGAGTTTTCTATTGCTTTTCCTTTTTAAAATATTGCGTAATGAAATTGGTTCATTCTTTTTGAATAATACGGCACTATACAGGTGTCTCAAGAATATACTCGGATGTATGAAAAACTGAACAATGCTTAGACGGATTTAGGTTGTGCATATGCATCTTTGAACGCATGTATACATGTACTTATTAATGTAGAT
>NC_068987.1:108618994-108623669 GCF_001194135.2 Octopus bimaculoides
TATATATATATATATATTACATTCACATAATCCTCTTTAGGACGAGGTATATAAATATGTTTATATATGCATCTGTATATATATGAGTGAGTATAAGTATAGATGTGTAAATATATAATAGACGCGTGGTTTTAGTGGTTAGGGTGTTGCACAAATGATGGCAAGATTCTGTTTTCGATTCCTGGACAGGGTGAGGTGTTGTTTTCTTGTGCAAAACACTTCATTTTACAAGGACTATGGAACCTGATGCGGCCCCTGACCTAGCCAGTTACTGTCAAACTGTCCAACCCATGCCAGCACAAAAGCAGACATTTAATGATGGTGTTGACGACGATGATGATGATGATGATAATAATATACATATAGATGTACGAACACAAACAAGTATATACACATATATATATATATGCAAGCACACACATAACTATCTATTCACATACGCATATATATAAACACACACACAGGTTAATAATACAGGCGTACATCACACACACACACACACAGACACACACACACACACACACGCATATATATATATATATATATATATATATATATATGTTGTCATTTAATCCTAAATACTCTATATATGTCGGCCGAAATGTTAGAGCTCACCATTGAACGTAAATACTAATATATATTAATCTACATCTCTTGATTATAATTTGTCGTAATCATAAATTCGTAGTTTCCCCACATCGTAACTTTATCTCAATTAAGACGTGGTGTTTTCTCAATGAAATTCCACGTTATTTATTACAAGTTCAATACATCTCATCGGGTCTCTAGTTTATGATACAAGTTGACACTCATATGAAAGTAGAAACTCCGAACAGAAAATCTGTCAAAATTTGTCTATCTTCTATTTTAAAGTGTCTTCCTTATTGATTTGCGGTGAATACACACTCTTTTGTGTGAAGAACTCTGCGTGTGTGTAGAAGGGGTTTTTGTGAACGTAAATACATAATTCCTACATACATACATGTAAATTCATAGATGCATATATATGTGTGTGTGTCTGTGTGTGTGTGTGCGTGTGTGTGTGTGTGTGTGCGCGCGAGTGTGTGTGCGTGTGAAATGATATACATGCATGTGAAAATATGTGTGTGTGTGTGCACTTACGGGTATTTTTATTGGCACTTAAGCTTGCATGGAATGGCAATAACTTGCATTGAATAGCTTTCTTTCAACTATATACCAAATCCTATAGTTTAGTGATGTAAGATAACCACTGTAACACTGTCCAAAGTATTGGATGTCTTGCTTTGATACACAATCAAAGAATTATTCCTCTATGTTCAATCATTTATAACATATAAATATGATTATACAATATTTCAGTTTCTATCAATATGGTAATACTTGGGATAAAAATCCCCTTTCTGGGAAGAAAATCAAAGGGTGCTACTGTTGCTGTTGCTGAATTGATTTTGTAATGTTTTCTTTTCTCTTCAAGTAACGTTTAGAAACCCGTATTGTGAAGTGGCTACACTTAACTTGTTAAATGACAGAAAGTGAAAAAAAAATTAACGGCGGCGTCATAACCCCTCACATATCTGTTTAACTAAAGTGCCATATGCATGCATGCATGCATGCACACACACACACACACACACACACACACACACACACACACACACACACACACACACACACACACACACAGACACACATATATATATATATATAAAGTTATATATATATATATATATTTATATATATATATATATTATATACGTATTACCATATTGATAGAAATCGAAATATTCCTTAATTATATTCATGATTGTGCAATATCGTCACCATCATTTAATGTCCGTTTTCCTTGCTGGCATGTGTTGTACGGTTTGACAGGCACCAAAAGTCGGAGGGCTGCACGAAGCTCTAACCCGCTGTTTGGGTTGGCATAGGTCTAATGGCTGAATGGCCTTCCTAATGCCAGCCCTTTCTTGGGATTAAAAACAAATCCAGGAAGATATCAATATATGTGTGTCTTTGTGTGTGTGTGTGTGTGTGTGTGTGTGTGTGTGTGTGTGTGTGTGTGTGTGCATACATGCATGTATGAGCACACGAGTATACAGACATACATACACACAAGCATACGTGAATTTACTCACTTGCGGGTTTAGCTTTGGTCACTCTGGAGTATTGCCATGAACACAAACACAACAAAGACGCACGTACATACATACATACATACATACATACATATATACATATATACATGCAGACATGCATGTAGGTGCAAGCACGGCTATGTACTTAAGAAATTCAGTTCGTTAGAACGTCATTTCGGATTCAGCCCTAATGAAAAACACCATGGACAAGCGTCATGTAGCATAAAACCTGAGCTGACTTCTGCTTTGCGAGTGATTATGGTTGGCGGAATTTTTACCATAGACCCCTCACACTGACAAATACACATAAATATACATTCAATCATACTTACAGAAATATATAATATTTATGCTTCATGGCCCTCTATTCAGTACTGCGTAAGCCAGTGAATTTGTTTGTTTTTGGTCACTCAATATGCTGGAGATAGCGGTAAATTTCAGCTCTAACTTCAACGTACCGTGTTTCTTATTTGGATAATTGTAAGGCGGCAAACTAACAGGATCGCTTGCACGACGCCGATTAAAATGCTAAGCGGCATTTCATCCGGCTTAATGTTCGGATTTCAATTTCCCCCGTCGTCGACTTTGCCTTTCATCTTTTCTGGGTCGATAAAATAAGTTGCAGTTAAACACTGGGTTCGATGTAATCAGCTTACACTTCCCTTTGTAAATGCTGACCTTGCGTCAAGATTTGAAGCCGGTATAGGATAATTCTTAGAGGCGAACTGTCAGAATCGCTAGCACGCCAAGCAAAACGCTTAGCGACATTTTGTCCGTTTTTACGTTCTGAGTTCAAATTCCGACGTGGTTGAGTTTGTCTTTCATCCTTTCATTGCTGATAAAGTAAGTTCCAGTTGAGCATTGGGAGCGATTTAATCGACTTATCCCCCACTCCGAAATTTCTGGCCTTGTGCCATAATTAGAAAGCATTGTTGATAATTAAATCCTGGATATCTTAAGGCACCAAATACGACGGAATCATTACCGAATACATGTCCAGGAGCTCTTCATATGATTAACCATTGCATGCTGAGATGTATATTTTGCTTTTCAATGAGATCGCGGTATGATGATCTAAAATTCTAAATGAATCAATCAAATGTAGTCTTTCATCCCGACCTGAATCTACATAATGACGGCAAAAACAACAACAATATTACACGTAGGATGTTATAAAACGTCATCCTCATTTATCACTTATGTCTGGATCCGAAAAAGTACCGTGTTAAGTGAATCAGGGATAAATAAATAACAGAACAAATAAGGAAAATAGTTCTCGTTCCGAGACCTCACGTTGTGCAAAGCATTATGGAAAGTCGCTGAGATGCGCTTTTGTGGTTGAAGCGGAATCTTCGACTGCTCTCCGACTCGTGTTGTCGCACTTCCCTTCGTGATAAGCGTAACGCCGTTCATAATTAGCATACAGAATTATCTCACAGCAGCGATGAATGAATCAGTGACAAAACACAGGCAGATGTACTCAATACACTATGCCATAAAAGAGAACAGAACTGCATGGTTATAACCGGAACCTTTTTATTAGGATATATGTCTGCTGCGTACATATGCATGCCTATGTATTTTCTACTCGGTACAGATTCAATATTTGGCAACGCGAGACAGAGTTTACAGACCACAGTATATAATAGGTTATTGACGATGATAACAGTGGAGACAGACATATTATCTATGAGCCATGATTATTTAGCAATACTTTATAATAGAGACAGTGGTGGCGCAATGGCCCAGTGGTTATGGCAGCGGACTAACGGTCATAGGATCGCGGTTTCGATTCCCAGACCGGGCGTTGTGAGTGTTTATTGAGCGAAGACACCTAAAAGCCCCACGAGGCTCCGACAGGGGATGGTGGCGAACCCTGCTGTACTCTTCCACCACAACTTTCTCTCACTCTTACTTCCTGTTTCTGTTGTGTCTGTAATTCAAAAGGGTCAGCCTTGTCACACTGTGTCACGCTGAATATCCCCGAGAACTACGTTAAGGGTACACGTGTCTGTGGAGTGCTCAGCCACTTGCACGTTAATTTCCCGAGCAGGCTGTTCCGTTCTGTTAACAATAATGATAAAGACAAGACTGACTAGGTACGCTTTACATTTAAAAGAGTGGAACACAATTTAGTACGAGATTTTGCTGCTATTTCTAGAAGATTCAGTGATCACATAAAGGCCAGCTTGTTAACCTGAGCTTACAATTGGTAGATAGTTTCTGTTGGATCTGAATTGTATGATAAATTCTTTATAGTTTTGGAATTACAAATAATACTAGAACTTAGCCTTGCAGAATTTATTCGAAGTTCATACAATGGACATGTCTTAGTATATCTTATATTTGCATATAGTAGGCTTCCACATTCATAATCAAGTGTGTCATTTATGTATGTACATGTGTGTGTATCTACGTGTGTGTTAATATACGTATGTGTGTGTTAATATATATACATGTGTGTGTATGTGTATAATACATACGGTATGTATATATATACATGTATATTTATATATATATTTATATATATATATATATATATATATATATATATATAT
>NC_068987.1:108624568-108625827 GCF_001194135.2 Octopus bimaculoides
CATACATTCACACACACACACATATATATATACACATATATATATATATATGTATGTATATATATATATGTGTGTGTGTGTGTCTGTGTATATATATATATCTATATATATCTACGTATATATGTATGTATATGTGAGGCCAAGGGGAGGGTGAAGGATAGCTAGTAAAATGGAGTAGGAGAAACTTCGAGAAAACAGAAATCATATTAGCGAAAAACAGTGCCACCGATTGTTAGCAACAAAAAAATGTCTAACTTGACCCTTCATGAATGAGGTTATTCATAAACCAACTGTGGCATAACCTTTTGAAGAAGTTCCCTTCGTAAGCGGGGCACGACTGCGTTGTTAGCTGCATAAAACGAATAAAATGGAAAAGATGAAGAACGAAAACAAATCACTGTTATTGCATTTGTTGGTGTTGTTGATGATGATGATGATGATGATTGTGGTGGTGGTGATGGTGGTGAGTCTGATGTTGATTTATCTGTGTCTCTTGTTATATTCGTTTGTTTGTATGAGTGTCTGTTTTTTGTTGAAGTTGTGTTTGTGGTGGTTTGTTGCTGCATTAATAAACGTTGCTTATTCAAATTTCATGTCACGATGGTTGCAAGATTGAAGAGCTTATGTACTCTATACTTCGCAGATATATAAAATTCGAGGATGTTGCAGCAGGTTGTACGATACTTTGCAGTCAGCAGATATTATAATCATTCAACAGCAGGAGATACAACAGTATTGTACAATAAATATTAAAATATTTGCAGTGGATATTACCATATTTTAAACATAGATTTTACGATAATTTTGCAAAAGATATCATTATATATTATAAGTATTATAAGGTTGTTCTGTTAGTATTACAGTGTTTTGCAATTGTCAGGTTGCTTACCTTATATATAAGGATGTTTTGCAGTAGTAGGTATGCTTTTCATGGATATTACGATATTTGTCAATACTGTGACGCTCATCACAGACATTATGATATTTTTGTTTTAGATACTAAATTCTCGTTCATGATAAAATGGCTCAAAGACCCAAAAGCGTCGTAATAGCTGTGCTTTCGAAAATATTATTTTATTCTTTTACATGTTTCAGTAAGTTGACTGCAGACATGCTGGAGCACCGGCTTTAATCGAAGAAGTCGACACCAGGTCTTATTCTTTGTAAGTCTAGTACTTATTATATCGGTCTCTTCTCTGCCAAACCGCTAGGTTACGGGGGCGTAAAGACACCAACATAGCTTGTCAAGCGACGGTGGG
>NC_068987.1:108625906-108632329 GCF_001194135.2 Octopus bimaculoides
ATATATATATATATATATATATATATATATATATATATATATATACGACGGGATTCTTTCAGTTTCCGTCTACCAAATCCACTCATAAGACTTTGGTCGACTTGATGCTATAAGAGAAGACACTTGCCCAAGGTGCCACGCAGTTGAACTGAACCCGGAACCATGTGGTTGGGAAGCAAGCTTTTTACCACACAGCCACTCCTGCGCCTAGTATAGTTATCTTATTTTCAAAGTATATTGCGACGTTGTTCCATTGTATAAGCGCCAATTTCTATCAGAATAGTGTTAGAAGATACAAGAGGAATAGCAAAATTCAAACAAAGAAACTCTATATCTGAAGCTTTCCACCTGACTAGTTACCCATCACCCAAATTTAATAGTATATGAAATATAATAGCCATCTGTGTATCTTGCATAATGTATATACATGCTCTCGATAGACCAGTTACTACTGAAATTGATTTGAGATAACAGCTGTTATGGCGTTGTTGTGGCAATCAATTGCAACGGCGGGGAACAAAAATTCGTCGAGAATGCCAGATGCAAGTCAGCTTTTTTTTAACCATTTCAATCGCAGGTACTAGCACTCATCCACACACACGTGCTAGAAATACATACATGGTTATTTTCATTTAATGCAATAACAATTGCATACACCCGATTCTCATTGGGTTGGATGGCTATTTGACATATCAGAGTATGATTGAACCACTTTTTCTTACACGTGAAGCGACAAATTCTCGTCCGAGCAAGCAGCTAACTGAGATCTCATGCCCCTGAAAAGGTTCCCAAAAGCCGAAATCGATCTGGCCTTCTCACTGGCCGCTGATGGGACAAATGTTCGTTTCCCTCTGATATATATTGTGTTTTTAACATAGTATGAGCATATGAGTCGATATCTCAGAGCAAATACCACAGCATAAATTAAGTATGATACATAGATGGTCATTTTAATTTAATATTACATTTATTTCGCATACCAGATATATAAGAATATTTCTAATGAAGGTTCATCACTTCACTGAAGTACCAGAGACAGTTTATGACACTATTCGTGTTAGATTCATTGGTTCCAATCACTTTTTCGTCTCAGATTTGTGCATATAATATATTGATATGAATTACATGAAAATAGTATCCAGTCGACCTAAGCCTTTTTAAAGGAATTCAGTTGACTGACATCATGAGTAGTCCCATCGCACGGACAGTGCTTCAATTCCAGTCCAGTTTGGTTATATATTGTGTTACGCTTTTCTACCGAAAGGTGATGTCCATAAACATTTGCGTGCGAATTTTACAAGCAGGTGGTTCAATTCATCAAAGTAGTATAAAGTCATCGTCAAAACCACATGCGGATTTATCACCATCAATGAATCCTGCTACTGTGAAACATCTTGCAGAAAGATGGCAGAATGCCTTGCAATAGACTTTTGTCTGGAAAATATTTTTGCAGAGTTATAATACCGAATTTTTTTCCAATTCCCTGTTAGTGTGTATGTATATGTATGCATCTTTGTACGTGTGTATATGCGTGCTTATGTGTTTATGTATACCCCTCACCACTGCCTGACAACCAGTGTTGGTACGTTTACGTCTCTGTAAGCTGATAGTTCAGCATAAGAGACTGTTATAGTAATTACCAGGTTAAAAAAGAACACAAAACATTAGGGTTGATTCTATAAGTCGGTGCTCCAGCATTGGCTGCAGTCTACTTTACTAATTCAAGTAAAAGATAAAATTTTATATGTATATGTATAAATAAATATATAATATATATATATATATATATATATATATATATAATATATACATATACGCGTATATACGTCTATGTAAGTATGTGTGTGTGTATGTATGTATGTTTTATGATGGCTTGTAGTAAACATTTGTTTCTATTTTCTGTTTGTTGGTTTAGCAATCCCTCCAGTCGATATTGCATGGTGTTACTGTAAATATGATACTTTGCAGTAAATATTATACTATTTTGCAGTACATATTACAATATTTACAGAACGGTGAGTGGCTATCCGTGAGTAGATTGTATGGCAATTCTGTTAGTCCACGCGTACGAGGTTTTGCAGCGTATATTATATGTAAATGGCTGTCATGATTTATGATTTCTGTATATGATTATATGTTTTCTCTTAGATATCTTGGTAGCATTGTAGACGAATACACTACGCCCATTGGTTTATAAATAAAACCTTCTAGTTAGCTTTTAATTTTGTACACAGAGACACACACAAGCAAACATACGCACACAAATGCTTACATACATATTGTGTATATGTGTGTGTATTCACACGTGGTTCATTTGGTTAGGGTGTCCGTGCGTTCGATTCCCGGCGGCGAGTTGTGTCCTTGAGGAGGGCACTTTATTTCACGTTGCTCCAGTTCATTCAGCTGGTAAAGTTGAGTTGAACTTGTATTTCAAAGGGTCAGCGGAGTCCGCATTTTGTGCCACGTTGAATCTCCTTGAGAAATACGTAAAGGGTACGCGCGTTTGTGAAGTGCTTAGCCGCTTGCACGTTAATTTCACGAGCAAGCTGTTCCTTAACCAACAGAGTACCAGTCCGAGACACACGCACACACACATACACACACTCATTCATACACACGTCTTTGTGTATGTGAGTTAGACACATAGAGAGAATAATTCGCCTGGTGATTATCAGACATCGAAACAAAATCCTTTCTATGAAAGAGTTAAAACACAATATTTCATGAAGGAGATATTTCGCGATGTTTTCCAGTGCATACAGCAACCGTTTAGAATATAATTGATTTGTAACATAGAGAAAAATCATTCGTAGAGTGAGGCTGAGTTGGGTGCTCGGAGTTGATTTTAGCAACACAACCACTTAACTAGCACTTACGTTATCGGTCACTCGATGATTAACCTTTGCTAGATTTCAAACTCTAGCTGTAAAGCAGTGTTCTTTGTGTGGTCAGCCGCTCTATCGAATTTGCCAATCGACTTTGCTTGTTGTCTGCATATATTACGGGACACATACATATATATACACATATAGGCATACTCATGCATATAGATGCGTGCACGAGTGTATATGTGTGTGTATAGTGTTATCCCAAACACACATTGATAGAATATGTACATGGGGGTGTGTATGCGTGTGTAGTTGTGTATATGTATATATCTATCCGGTAGTATATACAGTAAATGAGGTCGACTTTGCCTTTCATCCTTTCGGGGTCGATAAATTAAGTACCAGGTGTGTGCTGGGGTCAATCTAATCGACTGGCCCCCTTCCCCAAAATTTCGGGACTCGTGCATAGAGTAGAAAAGAATATTACAGCAAATGAAGGTGGCAATCTAGCTGAATTGTTTGCACACCGAGTAAAATGATTAGCGGTATTTCGTTGATCCTTAAGTTCCGATTTCAAATCCGCCGAGGTCGACTTTGCTTTTCATCCTTTCGGGGTCGATAATATAAGTACCAGTTGAGCACTGAGCTTCGATGTTATCGACGTACCCATTCCCTCGAAGTCACTGGCCTTGTGCCAAAGTTTGAAATCAATGTATACAGCAAATAAGGCGTCGAGCTCGCATAAGCATTAGCACGCCGGGAAAAATGTCTTCACGTTCCGAGTTTAAATGACGCCAGGGTTGATCTTGCTTTCCCTCCTTCTAGACTCGATTAAACAAGTAGTATTTGAGTACTGGAGTCGATGTGATCGACTTACTGCCTATCTCGAAATTTCTGCCCTTGTGCTAAAATCTGAAACCAATATATTCAGCAACTGGACAACAGTAAGACTAGTCAAATATCAGCAAGTTAGCGTTCCCGTTGCTCCAGTTCATTCAACAGGTAAAGATGAGTTGAACTTGTATTTCAAAGGGTCAGCTGAGCCCACATTTTGTGCCTCGTTCAATCTCCATGTGAACTACGTTAAAGGTACGCGAACATTCGTCCCATCAGCGGTTAGTGAGACAGCCAGATCGATATCGGCTTTTGGGAACTTTTTCAAGGGCATGAGATCTCAGTCAGCTGCTTGCTCGGACGAGAATTTGTCGCTACTAGCTGAGAGCTAATAGCAAAATTTTCTTAAATCACTACTTTTCATCTCAGAAGAAAAAAAAAAGAAGAAAGAAAAGAGGCATTGAATATTCTCCCTGTTCTTTATATATGCCTGACAATATCACGAAGAAGTAGATGAGAAGGCTGGAATGCCTTTGTTATACGTGTCTGCTTCAATAGAGATCTGGCGCTAAACAACAAACGCCATCAATATCTGCTACGATTATCCTACTGTGATCTCTTCATAGTCATGAGGAATTACCTGAAATAGCAGAATAATCCTTCACAAACCACATTTTCTTTCACGGTTTGAATGCTAGGGTTTGCTTTAAAACCCTTTGCGAGACGGACAAAATTTGTGGCATTTCTTACGGATCTTTAGATTCTGAGCTCAAATTCCTCCCGGAATATTACCTTTTATCCTTTCGGGTTCGATACAATTAGTTCCAGTCAAGAATTGGGATCTATGTAAATGACTTAACCCCTATCTTTTAAACTGCTGGTTTTCTACTAAAACAGCAGAAAGAAAAACAAAATCCATGTTGCTGTTGAGTTGGAACTGTAGACAGTCTTTTATATCTGCACTATTACTACCACCACCACCATCACCACGAACCACCACCATCATCACCACGAACCACCACCACCATCACCACCATTATCACCATTACTACCATTACCCCACCACTACCATCACAACCACCATCATCACTCCACCACCATCATCGCCCCAGCACCATCATCACTCCATCACCACCACCACTACCACCGATACCACCACAACCACCATCATCACCCCACCACCAACTTCACCCCACCACCACCACTATTACCACCACTACTACCACCAATATCACCACTCCATCATCACCCCACCACCACCAGCACCCTACCACCATCATCACCCCATCACCATCACCAATACCACCACCACCACTCCTGCCACCACTACCACCACAACCACGATCATCATCCACCACCATCATCACCCCACCACAACCACCACCATCACAACCACTGTCATCACCCCAGCATCATCAACACCACCATCACCACTACCACCACAACTAGCATCATCACCACACAAGCACCACCCCATCACCACTATCACCACTACCACCGCCATCGCCACCATCATCATCACCACTACGACCAGCACCACCACAACCACCACCAAAACAACAACACTACGCTGCCAAGTAAGTATGTACATAGATGCGAAAACTGTTAGAAATAGCAGCCAAATTTACCTCAAATCACAATCGTACGGATTTGAAAGGAATGCGTAAACAGTCATCACCATTGTCGTCATCATCACCATCCTCCTCCTCCTCCTCCTCCTCATCATCATCATCGTCGTCATCGTCGTCGTCATCATCATCCTCATCATCCACATCATTGTCATCCTCATCATAATATCATTCTCATCATCATCATCATCATCATCGATGTCGTCGTCGTCGTCGTCGTCATCGTCATGATCATTACCATCATCGTCATCGTCCTCGTTGCCGTCATCATTTTCATCCCCACCGTCGTCGTCGTCATCATCGACGTCGTCGGTGTCATCGATTAATTACTATTAACAAGGGACAGCCATAAGCTATTCTGAACGTATTTTAATGCTCTGATATTTTAAAGAAACAAAGGTGGCGGCTCTCTGTCTCGGTCACACGCGGAACACTTATACTGATAACGTAGCAGAGTGGATCGTCGCTGGACTCTGTCCTAAGCAACAGCATCAACAACATTCGCAGTATCGGTTAGAAGCCTAGAACTATATATACACAACTTCAATTTGGACACGCCTATACCCTATCGTCTCCCAATACGATTACCTGTAGGAATATAACTACAGACTCACCAGCACCAGTAAGCCTCACCACCAACACATACAATACTGACCATTTTCATCCACCAACCAATAACATCACCACCACCGACAACAACAACACACAGCAGAAGCAACGTTCTATCCCTATCTTATGAAAACCTTACAGGTTAGTAGTATTTCGAACGGGCCGAAAAGGTGATATATTATATAGGACTTATTAAATTACAACATGTTTTGACACCGGCTTTAACAATTTTTGACAAGTGGAACCATTTATTGCTGGAATCTTCTGTAGGGTTTGATGTTTATTGCTACAAGTTCTCAATAGCAGCCTCTTATAAATGGCTCACCACATCAACGTATAATCTTCTGTATCACGCAATGATATATTCGCAATGAACTGCAACAACGATAAACAATTAAACCAAATGTATACAAGCAAACAGCACATACAAGCATACAGATGAATATACTCACGCGTACACACCCACACACACACAAACCTACCTACATACATACATATGTATATATATATATATATATATATAT
>NC_068987.1:108632445-108633707 GCF_001194135.2 Octopus bimaculoides
GTGTGTGTGTGTGCGTGTGTGTGTGTGTGCGTGTGTGTGTGTGCGTGTGTGTGTGTGTGTGTATTTATACATACATACATTCATACATACATACATATATATATATATATATATATACATATATATATATATATATATATATATACACGCATGTACACATACATATATCTCAACAGGAATACCTATACAGATGCCTATTTATATACATAGACATGCATACATACACACGTGTATATGCATGTATGTATGTATGTATGCATGTATGTATGTAAGTATTTATGTATGTATGTATGTATGTAAGTAAGTATGTATGTATGTGTGCATGCATATGACTATATATACCTGCAAACATTCATACATACACGCCTAACTATTCTATTTCAGCTTTCATATGAACATAAGCCTTATGTAAATGAGTATAACTATAAATTCACCCACGAATACACACACACACACACACACACACATTCACACACACACACATTCACACACACACACACATTCACACACACACACACATTCACACACACACACACACATTCACACAGCTACATGCGAATGTCTGCATGCATACACATGTGTGCGAATGCTCTACATACATAAATGGTTGCATACATTAGTTATACAAATAATTGTCGCTTCTTGTCCATGTGGCATGATGCAGTTGTAATGAAAAGCAACGAGATATTGAATGGTCTTAACACTATTCCGCTATTCCGGCATTCTTTTATTTCCCTATTCTATTCTAATCTATTTGTCCACGCTTCTACTTCACGCTCTTTCCTCCATCTACTATTTCCAACCTTGATTCGCCAACCATTTCATATCACCGGTTTAATTAATACATCTCATATAGAAAGGATTTACAAAAGAAGCTTCATTATATATTCGTGTTGTAGTTGGCCTTAGAAGCATTTTGAATCTGTCAAAGCTATGATAAATCCCACTCGTTGTATTAGGATTGAGACCAAGATCAAAAGATAACAGAATTTGTGATTATTTAAATCTTCATGTAGGTTTTGACATCCGTTATTTTATTATCTCCCCTATTCTGCCACTCTTCAAAAGTGGTGTAGTAAGTAGGTCCGCTCTCCTTTTGCTCTCTATCTCTCTTCGTTTACTCTTGTTTCTTACTCTTTCTCTTTCTCTGCTCTTTCTACGCCTCTTCATCTCTCTACCTAGATTCATTGCTACATCTCTCTATATATGCATATATTTACATCTATACACGCATATGTATGTATATATATATATATATATAT
>NC_068987.1:108634191-108637761 GCF_001194135.2 Octopus bimaculoides
TGTGTGTGTGTGTGTGTGTGTGTGTGTGTGTGTGTGTGTGTGTGTGTGTGTGTGTACATATATATATATATGTGATATACATATATATAGATACATACACATAACATGAATATATATGCACTTTCTGAATGAACACACACACTCATACACACACACATATATAATTCTCTCCCTCTCTCTATCTTTTTCTCTTCCTTCTTGTGATCTCCCTCTCTCTCTCTCTCTCTCTCTCTCTCTCTCTCTCTCTCTCTCTCTCTCTCACTCTCTCTCTCTCTCGCTATTTGCTTTCTCTACCATTTTCTCTTCCTCTAGCCATATTTCGCCTGTATCTGTCTCCCTTCATCGCTGTTTCTCTACCACCCTCAACAACTATTCTCTCTTCATTTTTGTAAATCCTTCCACCAGTCACCCTCTCCTTTCGGTCTCTCGAGACATGATTTCCATGTACTAAAATTCCTCATGTCTTTATTTCTTATTTCATTCAACCAGACGATGAAACAACATATAAAATGCCTCAATGCATTTAGTTATATTCCATATTTACAGAGTTCAAATCCTGCTGGATTTGATATGTTTATTTATTCAAAGTTTTGCGTTTCATCCTTATAGAAGTATCGGTATTGTACTTCATTCCTTTCAGCTGACTATAAATTCTCTACCACAAAATATATGGTTTCGTGTTGGGAGTCAGAAATCATTATTTTATAATAGTGGTTCTAAACATTTTTGAAAGGGGACATTGAGCTGCAAACCATTTGAAGCTTAGAGCTCCTTTTTACCAAACAGCGATTGAAAAACGCCCCTTTCATACGTTTAGGCAAGTAAAGCAGAATAAATTTAAGTCCCCAACAACAACAGCAGTGCACAGAACAGCAGTGTAAAGAACAGGAGCAATAGCAATCAACAGTAGTAACAGCAGCATACAACTGCATCTGTAGCTGTGACAACAACGGCCTCAGTACCACGACCAGCAAGACCAGAGAGCTCTACAACAACAACGACTCTAACAGTAATAGAACCAAAACCTACCCCCACCCTAAAATCTTCAGTAAGACTATTTCTCTCACACTCTCCCTCTCACCACATTTTTCCTGCATAAACACACACATGGTCTCACATGAAACGTAACTCTAATCCAATCTGCATCAGATCTTTCCGACGTAAAAGACAACCAAGAAAATAAAAGAAAGGCAAAAAGCAATTTCTTTTTTCTGAAACAACGCTACACAAAATCGAATCACATAATCGCTACAGCGTCATCGAAACCACATTTACACCAAACAAAAACATCCATTACTATCCTTGCCAACGACCACTTCAACAAAAAGAAAGGAAACTCATGCAGGAGTAGCACCAGTAACTAAAACGGAAACCCAACAACATCAACGAAACACAGCCGCCCCAAAATATGTGTTGATAGGGAGCTCGAATTAGATAATGATGACTCTTATAGCACAAGAGGAAAATATGGAAACAAAGGGCATACAAAGTAATAAGTGAGAATTTCCCCAATGATATGGGAAGCCTGAGGGCAAGGGCCGGCAGTAGACTCCGAGGGGGAACATTCCAAAATTCTATAGTGATCATTTCTCTCGGTTTCCGGGTTCACCAAATAACCCCTTTCGTTTCCCCTTTCTTCTTTTGTACCTACATGGCAGCTCTGAAAGTGGAATGGATAAATGCAAATGGTTTAAGGTTGCCATGGAAGCAAGGTAACCCGTAGTTAGTTTTGAATGTGACAGTCATCAGCGAGACTAGAATTTTCGACAGATGCGCCTTAACACCCATTCTTGAAGACTTTAAGATCTTCACATTTCCTACTCGACCAGGAACTGATGGTTGGGAGTCGGTGCTGTTTCGAAAACGCTATTTATGGACCTGGACCGCGAGTAAGTGGTCTTGGACGAGGAAAGAAGCAAATGTCAGATCTTTAGATTAGTGGCCATGAACGCCCTGACTGTTGGTGGGGACCAGTTTTCTTCGGGCGTCTAGATATTTTCTTGAGAACGTCTCGGTCTTTAGTGCATCTTGGGTGCATGTTTGAACTGTTTTGGGCTAACGTACAGCAGAGGGATTGCAAAAGCTTCGCAAGACAACGTTGACGTTTCCAACTGACTGATAGTAACCGTTTGAGTTTTCCGAATGTGCCAGTGTAAATATTAGCAAACTACATCTCTACGTCCTTCACCAATTATTTAATCTCAAAGTCCAGTTGCTTCTGACTGAGGAGATACAACATAACGAAATAACGACCTCCAAGAATCCATTCATTGCACGTTGTTGTAAAAATGAAACACCTTACGAATTAAATTTGAATCCCAGTCTATAGTTTTATTACATCTATCACCGGTTCATTCATCGTTGATCCGGAATAACACAGTACACTCATTGTGAACCGTGATACGCTTATGACGAATTGGTATGTGATTACACAATCGGCGATCAGCCAAAGATTATGACTGGGCCGTAAATATGCACACCACCAACCAACCACATTATTCAGGTTTCTGAACGAAACCTATTTTTACAATGTGTTCTAGTCTTCATTTATCACTGGTTCGTTTAACATGGTTTTGTTTAGGAATCAATCACCCGTAATAAAGGAGGATGAATGCATTATTTGATTCAGCAATCAACGGAGATTGAATCAGGTAGCTGGAGGAAAACACAGAAATCAAAGCGAAGAACAAAATGAAGAAAAGCATAGATGAGGTGTAAATATATAGTATTGTTAAGCCCTAGGTGAAATAAGATTCAACAAACCAGGATTTTGATATGAAGTAAGTATCTAATTAAGTGATCAGTTTGTCAGTCTTTCCCAGCCTCTGTCTGTCTCCCATTAGACACATACATACACACTTATGAGACAGTGTGGGCCCGCTTAGAAATAAGGCTCTCATCCCGGTACATAACGTCCATTTCCCTTGTATATCAAATACCTTGTAACCGACTGCTATGTATTGAATTTATGACACACTCTCTTTTCTGCAGAGAACGAGAAAGCATAGACATATCTAACGTAGAAGATAACCAACGGAGTAAATATTAATGTATCATATTTGCACTAGACTTTAAAATTCGTCGTTTCTGTTATTTTATTTCACATTCTGTTTCATATTTGACTATGACCAAATCGAACCTAGTTTATCTTTTATAAAGTTAAAGAAGTGATTTTAAATTCTCAAACGCAGGATAATGCTAATAATATTGCCTGAACAGGATAAGCTACCCCTATTTTGCAGAAAAAAAGTGTTGGCGGCCGGCTGTGAGACTTGAACTCACGCTTTTGTAATTACGCGTCGCGGTGCTCTAAACCATTAAGCTAAACCGCCTTCGCCACAAAATCTTCTGCAAATCTAAGATGTATAGAAATCTCGCTTTATGAGACGCTATCATACGTTAAATTCAAATTACGATGAACGTAAAAATTCTTCGTGAAGGAGAGTCAAGAAGTAGTTTAAGAGGATCTTTTTTAAAACGGGGGCCACATTTTTCATTAACGAAACACTTTGAAACTTGGAACACTGGTAGAATGTGTCATATAAAACATCTTTTTCTCTTAGTCTTCTT
>NC_068987.1:108637870-108639508 GCF_001194135.2 Octopus bimaculoides
GAAAAAAAGCAAATAAAACGAAGGTATGGAGATTAAATACGCTTTACATCGCTTAATCAGCCAAAGGAGTAAATATAAACAACTGAATACTTGTCAGTGATTGGTTGAAATTATCGAAATAAGACAATTTTTTACATGAAATAAATTCGAATACAAAAATATTTTTCTGTTCTATAACACAAAATAGATAAGTATACGAAGTTTGAAAGTCTTTCCGTACCAAAAACACTACGTAAAACATTAATGAAAAATGTGGCCCCCGTTTTAAAATAGATCCGTTTAAGAAGTCCGGGTCTGCCTTCTTTTTACACATACGCGCTTATATATATGGGTGTGCATAAACACATATATGGGCATATGTAACTATTTATGTCTGTGTGTGTTCGTGTGTGTGTGTGTGTGTGTGTGTGTGCCTTTAATATTTGTTCATTTATTTGTTTGAGCCATTGCACTGCAGCCATACTGGAGCACCACCTTTGCTGGACATTAGTTGAACAAATTGAGACAAATACTTAATTTTTTAAGTTCGGTCCTTATTCCATCGGTTTCTTTTAGCGAAACGCCATGTTACGGGGATGTATATAAACCAATACTGGTTGTCAAACGACGGTAGGAACAGACACAATCATAAGGAAACGCATACACACACGCACACATATACTGCATATATTTATATACACGATGAACTTTCTCAGTTTCCGTCTACCAAATACACTTACATGAATAATTCAGCTGAAAAAAAATCACTTTTCCAAGATGCCGACGTCGACTTGACTTTCATCATTTCGGGGTCGATGACTTAAGCACCACTTGCGCACTGGGGTCGAGCTACTCGATTGGACTCTTCCCCAAAAAGTTAGAACCTTTTGCCTAAAGTAGAAAAGGCTATTGTGGAATTTATAATTTCGTAAAAGATAGTTAACAAACAAGGATTAGGATATGAAGCATGTAGCTAATTAAGAAGCATGTAGCTAATTAAGTGTTCTGTTTCTCAGTCGTTCCCACCCTCTCTCTCTTTCCCATTAGACACATTCACACACTTTATATACATAGTAATGCATATATACACATATATAAGCGTGTATGTTTGTCATATAAGGGCATCATGGGCCACTCTAGCAAAGCGTTATTATTGCTGGAGACATATCCGAGTGTAGGAGGTTGATCCGTGATTTTTTGAAGAGATTTTCCAGTGAACATTTGAATTTTATGGGATCTGTTTCCGTTTTGATATATTTTGGTATATGTTAAAGAGAGCTGGACTCGTTAGGTAAAGTAATAGTGGCGTAATGTTGTTATGTGTCTTGATTTCGATTTTTGTAGTGAACGGATAGTACGGGAGCCAAGTTTTGGGTGGATTTAAACATTTTTGCAATATTGATGGAATATTTTCCACATCACACATCGCTCCCGGTGGCCTTGGAGAGAGTAGAGATTGGATTTTTTAGTCGGCCTTAATTGTCAATGTCTGTCATGCCGTCTATCTTTCTTCTTATTGAACTCGGGAGTGCTTCCACTTTCATAATGAGTTGCTTCGTGTGGGAAGACCACAGTGGGCAACAGTATTCAAGGTGGGGTATACACATATAAATGTATATATATACATATATATATGTATGTATATGTATGTATATATAT
>NC_068987.1:108640177-108646948 GCF_001194135.2 Octopus bimaculoides
TATATATACCCACACACGTATATATATATGAATGTATGTGTACATATATAGGTATGTAAATAGACAGACAGATAGATAGATAAATAGATAGATAGATAGATAGATAGATAGATAGATAGATAGATAGATAGAAATACACAGACATTTACACATACGCGCGCACGCACACACACACACACACACACACACACACACACACACACATACACACACACACACACACAAACACAAAGCTTCTTTAAATTCACACTCTAGATTCTTAAGATAATGAATGATACTTTGAAAATGTAATCAAAGACAGAGAAGGCATAGAATAAAGGTGAAAGTTCACCAATGGATTGTTCTTGATCATGGGACTGGAAGATAAGAACTGTCATGAAGCAAGTAAAACAAAAAAAAAAACAAAAAAAAACAAAGAAAAAAGTACACATATATGCTAACAACTGATTCGTTTCAGATCACTTCTATAAAATAACAGGAGGTTTAATGAAATATTTCTTGAAATACTTAGCAATACAATAAACCACCACTTCCCGTATCCTACGACAGTTTAACGATTATTTACGAACAAGGCCATTTCATCCCCGACATTAGTTCTTCGTATTTAGTTACTAACAAACTTGATGTCATCTGTAAGACTTTTATAAGGTACAAAACATCAGCATTTATTCAGACTGCAATGAAAATCGACACCACAGAGGATTTTTAGTCCTTCAAAGAAATTAATGGGAAAATAATGGAAGAGAAAACGACCACTACAACGACAATAATAGCTATAACTATAATAACAACAACGATTATTTCACAAATGAGCAGCCAAAAATTCCAAGCCGTCGTTTCGAACTTGCTACAAGTACAGCTTTTGTTTTGTATGGGCAAAAACGCCTAAACTAATGGGAGTTAATTTCATTCTATCTAGAAATTTCTACAACGACACAATAGGCAGTTTCTTCATATAAATTTTACTGCCACTCTCCGCTTAAATACGACGCACTCAGTATCAGGTGTTGCCAGGGATGTCTGCTTTATATCATGTTTATGTGACAGCGCGGTCGTGGCATCAATGAAAACTTGGCTTTTAACACAATTTCTGAACGGTTAATAGACTTTGGGAGCCATTTTGTTTCTTATATTCTTTTGTTTGGTCGTGGTTCTTGTTTTTTTTTTGTTATATTTACTTTACTTTATTTTTATTGTCTTGGCTTGTTTCTCTTGCCGAGAGATTGTAACTTTGTCTTGTCCACCATGATTGAATCGTAAACGACGTCATTTCCGGCTAGTATCAATGGTTCTCATATAACAGTTACTGTTATAGTTAGAATGAATAACACTAAGAAAAAGAAAGGGAAAGAGAGAGGAGGAAGAAAGAAAGGAAGAGAGAGGGAGAAATAACGAAGGAGAGATATATAAAGGAAGAGAGAGAGAGGGGGGTAGATAGCGAAAGTACGAGAAGGAAAGAGTGAGAGGTGATCGGAAAAGTAATGGTTTTGATTTAGTGTGCGGGTCAGCTATTGGAATGGTGAGTACATTATAGACATCAATTGAAATGTTAACGACAGCCGAGTGTGAACTTTCTCTGTCGTCTATAAGCAACTACTATCACCATCACCACCACAACCACTATTTTCATAACAAGCACTAACACGATCTTTGATTCAGCAATCAACGGAGATTGAAGCAGGTAGCTGGAGGAAAACATAGAAATCAAAGGGAAGAACAAGAAGGAAAAAAACATACGTGAAGTGTAAATATATAGTATTGTTAAGAAATTACTGACAAATTTGAGGAGAAGGTGGAAAGCATATTCTCTGAACAAACAAAAGTTACAAATGCTTTTGCCCGACCAAAATAAAATTTTAGTCAAGGAGGGTATCGCTTCGTTATCACCAAGTGTGCAAGAAATTGCAGTCAAATCCCCCCTCAAACACATTTCTCGCTCTAGAAGGATCACAATGAAAATTGTAGCCCTAGAAAAATGTGTCTGAAACGGAGATTTGATGATTACAGTTGGAATGTTTTGGATCGTAGGTCTGATCTCGAGTTAAAAACAATAGCAACAACTAATTTGATATAACTTCAATCAAATGACAGTATAAATTGAAATATGTTTGCGGCTGGAATGAAACGCTTTTGATCATAGGTTTGTTTGATCAAAATTTCACCTAGGGCTAAACAATCGCCGCCTACTACCACGACAACAACGTCATATAAAGTTTAGAACAAAAAATGCATTATATAAATGCATTGAAGTTGAGTTTTATAAGTAAAATTCATCGGTGCGGTTTGAGCAATAAATCTCATTCCACAAAGAGAATGAAAGAATGCACAGACGCACACACACACGACAGATACATGCACACATACGAATACAGCCACACACACACACGACAGATACATGCACACATACAAATACAGACACACACACACACACACACACGCATACACGCTGGCACACAGAGTAAGAGAGAGAGGGGTTATGTACTTACAACACAACTGATTCCTGGATTTCTAAAGATCTCCTTCGTTTTAGTTTACCCAACTGTTAAAACCATTGAAAACATCAACATACATACATACATACATACATACTACAAATATATACTCTCTCTTTTACTCTTTTGCTTGTTTCAGTCATTTGACTGTGGCCATGCTGGAACACCACCTTTAGTCGAGCAAATCGACCCCAGGACTTATTCTTTGTAAGCCTAGTACTTATTCTATCGGTCTCTTTTGCCGAACCGCTAAGTTACGGGAACGTAAACACAGCAGCATCGGTTGTCACGCGATGTTGGGGGGACAAACACAAACACACAAAACACACACACATCTATATATATGCATATACATTCGACGGGCTTCTTTCAGTTTCCATCTACAAAATCCACTCACAAGGCTTTGGTCGGCCCGAGGCTATAGTAGGAGACACTCGCCCAAGATGCCACGCAGTAGGACTGAACCGAAACCATGTGGTTGGTAAGCAAGCTACTTACCACACAGCCACTCCTGAGCTTATATATATATGTGATGGACTCACCCGTCGATTTCGACATATGAGGCAGGCTCCGACAACGTTCACTTTCTTTGTCAGTCATAATGTTTATGTCAAATATAACACTTAAGTCCCGCCAACGATTTGCAAAGAAGGCCACAAATGTTGCAAGTTTGAGTGTTGGTGGTTTTTTTAATTTTTTGCAGCCGATTCTTTCCTTTGCCTTGCACCCTGAAGCCTGTTAATCTTGGTTGCAACAAAGATTTTAATTCCATTTTGACACAACCATCTCCATTTTGTTCGTACCAAGGCTGTTCACTCAAAGGTATTGTGAGGTATCTGCATCACTAAGAGGTTACTTTCCAGCTTTTCCTTATACCTGAGTCATGGTCAACCAACATTCCTGTGTCCACTCTCAAGCTGGCTGTACACACACACATAATATTGATATCCGTTTGCAGCGCAGTTTGCTTCTACTAAATTTAACTCACACGACATTGGTCGGCCTAAAACTGAAACGAAAAAGACGCCAAGGAGCGAAGTGAGATCGAACCGGCCACTAAGTGGTTGCAATACAGACTTCTTGTATGTGCAATAAGTTATGAATTACACGAGTACCATAATGGTGGTTACTTCGTTTATCTTAGCTAATTGTTGTTGTTGTTGGTACTCCGTCGCTTACGACGTCAAGGGTTCCAGTTGATCCGATCAACGGAACAGCCTGCTCGTGAAATTAACGTGCAAGTGGCGGAGCACTCCACAGACACGTGTACCCTTACCGTAGTTCTCGGGGATACTCAGCGTGACACAGTGTGACAAGACTGGCCCTTTGAATTACAGGTACAACAGAAACAGGAAGTAGGAGTGAGATAAAGTTGTGGTGGAAGAGTACAGCAGGGTTCGCCACCATCCCCTGCCGGAGCCTCGTGGAGCTTTAGGTGTTTTCGCTCAATAAACACTCACAACGCCCGGTCTGGGAATCGAAACTGCGAGCCTATGACCGCGAGTCCACTGCCCTAACCACTGGGCCATTGCGCCTCCTAGCTAACTGTACTGAGAAAGAAAACAGAATATATCTTGAAATATATAAAACTAAATTTGATGTGAATGATGTTGAAGAAAATAAAACGTGTTCTGTTCAATTTTGGCCTTTACAGCGACGATTTAGTCAACTGCAAAGAAGAATAATCACCCAAGAATTCTGATTAGGCAGAGACTTTGCAGTTACTGTCTAATTTAATTTTTGTATTACTAAGTTTTTCGAGAAAATTTTCCTTGCAAAGAAATTTCCGTGGATTAATTTAATTCATATATGCAACTTCCAACTGTTTACAGTTCTGGTTCTACAAAGGACCACGTAGAGAGGAGACAGGAGATAGCAATCATAAGTCCGACAGGAAAAAATCCTTGATCCTGCCATTTGATTTTGGTTATGTACATGGTTGTTCAAAGTAAAAATAAAAAATAAAAATTTTAAATACAAAAAGGAGGACTGATATTATGAAGTGCCAAATTTATTCCTGAAATTAATATGTCTACTCGTTTCTTGCATTCAGTCCCTTAGCAAAACTAGTGTTTCAATAAGTAATGCTTTTCTCGAATCAAGGTGATATAATATCATAAAACTAATGATTTCTGATTTAGGCAAAAAGGTCATCAAATTTGATGGGAAAGGATTAGTCGACCACATCGACCTGGGTGGGGTATTTTATAGGCCTCGAAATGTTGAAAAGTAAAGTCGACCTCAGCAGGATTTGAACTCAAAATGTAAAGGATTGGAAAAAAATACCACAAGAAATCTTCTGACGAATTGTTTTCGGCCAGCATCATAAAAGTAATAAAATGCTTTATCTTTAAGAAATGCTTTAGCATTCCTGTCTGCCGCTGAGGCCGTGTATGGAAACATCCCCGAATCACTGGATTTGAAAGCATAACTGGGCGATCCGTTGTCATGTCTCCGTCAATGTTAATCATGCTACTATTATTTCTGCATCCTGTGATGTTTCCAAGACATAAATTACGAATCTCACTGTTCGATTCAGTTTCAAAAGCATCCTACATTCTTAGGAGTTACAAGTATCTTTCATGATAAATTTTCTATTGATTCGTCCTTTACTTGAGATAACTACTGAAACTCCATAAATATCCTTCATAATATTTTCGTCGCTTGATGTTAATTCAACGGTATCTCTGTTAGAGCTTCTTAATTTCTTTCTTTCTTTATCGCGAGCATGAGGACTCATAAGGTCGCTTACCCAGTTTACATAACCTATAAATGACTGAGATCACATCTCTCTGAACGTGACGCCGGACCCTTGGAGAACAGAAAACCAGCAAATCGATTACACCGATCCCAATACTTATTTGGTAGTTTATTGTATCGACCCTGAAAAGATGATAAGCATAGTTTATTTCGAAGTTTGAACTTAGACTGTAAAGAACCAGAACAAACGTATTTTGACAGACATGCTGACGATTCTGCTATCTCGCTGCCTTAGAACTTCCAATAGACCAGATTTATTTGTCTGTACAATGTTTCTAGCACCAAGAAGCCATTTATCAAAGTCTTCATACGTTGACCTTCATGTTTTCAGATACGTTTAGAAATTTTACGTTAGGTCGAAGCTGAGATCGTTTAACAGTTTTCAGTAACAGCAGCATTAAAACCTTTCCATATCATGAAAGCAGTTTGCCGAAAACCTCCTCTTAAGAGAATAATTTTATCACCGACGAGTCTATAACCTCACATGATTTCCTTCTAGAGTACGACAATGACTCGTAAACAATTAACAAATCGTTTCAAAGCTTCATCTATGTCGAGTAAATGCAACAGCGTGTATTTTGTCGTGACTCCACAGAGGACATTTTCATATTGGAGACAGATGTTGCTGTTACAGATTCATGAAATTGTAAACAGCTCGGCATTGTTCGACTATCAATTACCAAATCTGCTGCAGTGCCTGTTGTGACGTAATAACGATAACATTTTCCTGTATTCTTCAAATATTCAATTAATATGTTCAATAGATACGTTTCCCCAGAACAACCTAGACTATTTGAAAAAGGACAATGCATTACAATATAAATAAAGTCTTTGCTGAAATACATGTTACGTTGTTTCAGTTGAAACTGCCAAAATCTTAACAGCAATGAAAACTATGACAAAGTTCTAATGCTTTCGTTATTGTCGTTGTTTCGCATCAGGTTAATAGTGAGCAAGCAGACGATGATGAAAGGCAAACTATGTTTTAAATGCGAAGAAAGTCCTTGTTGTAATGCTTGTTATTGTATTTCAGCTAGATTTACGAAACTCCTGATAAATATCTTATCAGATGTCTGGTATTGTTTTCGTTGCTGCTGTTATCCTTAATTTGGCATAGGTCAAAAGCGATCGAGCAGACTTAGGAGCAAAGACGTGCCATACCTTCTCATTGTAAAGAAATTCTTTACTGAGATACATATTACTGTGTTTCATTTAAACCAGTGGTCTCCACAGTGGTCGATATCGCCCTTTGGGGTTCGATGGGACTATTCAAGGGGTCGATAAATGCCTGAAACCGCACATTTACTTAGCTATCATTATTGTTTTTCTATTTCTTGTACATGCTTATGGGCGGGGAACGATGAGGAGTCAAGGATTTCATGAAGAGGTCGATGGTCTAAAAAGTTTGGGGACCCCTGATTTAAATCTTGAAAACTATAGCAAAGACCTACTGTTGATGATGGTATTTCTGTTGTAGTTGTTGTCGTTAGTGGTGGCGGCAGCGGTGGTGGTGGTGGTG
>NC_068987.1:108649221-108651982 GCF_001194135.2 Octopus bimaculoides
ATATATATATATATATATATATACGTGTTTATATACATATACACATGTATATATGTAAGTATAGATATCTATGTGTGTGTGCGTATGTGTGTGTGTGTGTGTAAACATACGTGGACGTAGGTATACCACATATATACACATCGACAAAGCGTACGCAAAGAAATAGAAAAAATAATACACACATAATCACATGAGGGGCACACACTGATATTTTGACAAACACATTCTCTGATAAGCACACGTGTTACGTACGTACATGCTCGCACAGAAAAGTCACAGATAAGTACAAGCACTCAAACGCAAACTTTCTAATCTCTCACATACAGTCGTCAACAACTGTTCTCACGCTCATACTCACGAACACGGAACTTCACTCTCTCATAATTACACCATACTCACACACATATAATCAAATGTAATAAAACATTGAAAAATATTTGTTTAATAGACGCTAAGTATTGGTAACAAAATCTTAGAAGTTGACTTTGATCCCTGTAAATTCTAGTTTCGATTCCAGGTATACACAAGGGTCATTTCTTTCTGCTTTTCCCTGATATAAATGATATGACAGGCATTTATTTACTTAACTATGTCGATGTCTTGTTTAATATTGTATTCGGTTGTCAGATAAATTCAGTCGTTTCTTCTGCATTTACTTTAATACTTTCCAAATGTTATTTGATTTAACACGAAAAATATGTTTATAGGATATCATACGCGAATGTATACAATAAATATATATTACAAAGCAAGAGTGCTAAAATTTAACGAAGGAGTTATTAGCTCAACGTTTCAAAGCTTATATATATTTCTTTATTTCCCCCAGGGGGCTAAACATAACGTTTCAAAGCTTGTGTGTGTGTGTGTGTGTGTGTGTGTGTGTGTGTGTGTGTGTGTGTGTGTGTGTGTATAGGGTATCAGATGTGTTGGTGTCAAGAAGACCGAAAGGGTGTCAGGTAATGCTAAGTAAGTGCTATGGATAGACCATGGTTAAGCTCCAGGTTCGATAATGATACGAATGAGGAGTCCAACGTGGGTCGTGTATAACCATCTACATATATAAATTGATAGAGATAAAAATCCAAGGCTGTAAATAGTTTTCAGAACAGTTATAATGAAAAGGTATATGGATATGTATATAGATATGTATATATGTACATATATATATTATATTTTGTATATCGTATATATTATACATTATATATACGCGCGCATAAATACATACAGACATGCATTCATACGTACGTATATACATACAAACATGTCGATCGCATCATCTTTGCAGATGATAGCCATCCTAATTAATCTAGATAATCCCCCTAACCTCCGCTACATTTGTGTGCTCTGCATTGATTCTTAAGTCCAGCAGTTGACCTGAAACTCCTAAAAAAATATGTGAAAAGACGAGATTTAAAACTTATCTAACTGGTTTAATCTTGCAAATGCTACTAATCCTCAATCGCCACAAGATGTACCAGACGGAATGAGTCCTCGATAAGGCATTGGATTAAAGAGGTAGTGTGAAGTATTGCAAGATGACAGGCAACTCAATCAAATGCAAATCTGATTTTAGATTGCTTTGCGTTAGGTTTTTCTTACCAACGGAAACTTAGAGGTAAACATGAACTTTGAATGAACCATATTTGCAGACACCTGGATCGACGTTGAATATTAAGTGTTCATCCGTCTTAGCGCCGAAATTTTATTTTTTTTTAATTGCAAAGGGTGTCGAAAATATTCGCACACCCCCTACACCGAGAAAGCATTATAGGTTCGTAATGATTATAGGTTGGTTATTGATATGTTTACTCAATTGGTCTATTGATCAGTTGAGAAAAGTTGAACGACCCAATGCTATAAATTGATGCTATTTCGTTACAGCTATTTACTAACCTAAACAGTACGGTCTGCCTTAGTGTACTAACAGAGAGCTTATGAAGCATTTTGCCCGGCTTGATAATCCATAACAAATAACTCCGTTATACACACACACACACACACACACACAAACATACACGTAAATAGAGACAGACAGACCGATAGATAGACAGACAGACAGGCAGGCAGGCAGGCAAGCAAACAGACAGACAGACAGGCAGGCAAGCAGGCAGGCAGGCAGGCAGGCAAGCAGACAGACTGACTGACAGACAGACAGACAGGCAGACAGATAGACAGAGAGACAGATAGACAGATAGATAGATAGATAGATAGATAGATAGATAGATAGATAGATAGATAGATAGATCTAGTGCTGGAAAGCGAAGAGAGCAACTTCTTACGATTCGGCAGTGATCTCCTCGGGAATTAATTTCTTCCTAACGAACTGCCTCCCCCATAACCCCACAACAGCAGCACTAACATATCTCAAATAGGACCTAGATGTGAAATTCTCAGAATAACAAAAAACGACTATGCATGGATGTGTTTCTCGAAGACTTCAAAATGTTACTATTATTGACATGAATAAAGCAGACGATTACAACAAAGTTTATGTTGAGCAAAAGAAACAGGGAAGCACGAGCGGCCGCAAAAGTTCACCGAAACTGTCGCTTATATCCAATTAGTAGCCAAACTCCCTTAAACCATTTTAGCAGCAGAACTGTTGCGAAAAATAATATGCAATGCTATTCGAAAATATTCTAGGATTGCGTTATTGAATGTTGTTGTTGGCACTCCGTCGCTTACGACGTCGAGGGTTCCAGTTGATCCGATCAACGGAACAGCCTGCTCGTGAAATTAACGTGCAAGTGGCTGAGCACTC
>NC_068987.1:108651992-108653367 GCF_001194135.2 Octopus bimaculoides
CTCCACAGACACGTGTACCCTTAACGTAGTTCTCGGGAATATTCAGCGTGACACACTGTGACAAGGCTGACCCTTTGAATTACAGGCACAACGCGTTATTGAATATATAAACATCAACGCAATGTTACTCTCTTTTACTCTCTTTTACTTGTTTCAGTCATTTGACTGCGGCCATGCTGGAGCACCGCCTTTAGTCGAGCAAATCAACACCGGGACTTATTCTTTGTAAACCCAGTACTTATTCTATCGGCCTCTTTTTGCCGAACCGCTAATAGTTACGGGAACATAAACACGCCAGCATCGGTTGTCAAGCGATGATAGGGGGACAAACACACACACACGCACACACAAACACACACACACGCACACACAAACACACACACACACATATATATATATATATATACATATATACGACGGGCTTCTTTCAGTTTCTGTCTACCAAATCCACTCACAAGGCTTTGATCGGCCCGAGGCTATCGTGGAAGACACTTGCCCAAGATGCCACGCAGTGGGACTGAACCCGAAACTATGTGGTTGGTAAGCAAGCTACTTACGACACAGCCACTCCTGCGCCTATATGTTGTTAGAAATAATCTGGAAAAGCTATGGTTTTCAAAAACAGAAAAAATTGAATACAGAAGTAAGAAATGAACATCACCAAGCTAACACGTAACCAAATCACAAATTGGAATTCTAAGAGGAACAGGAAGAACATGCACCATTTTTCTCAAGTTCAACATAAGGCATTGTTTTTGGTATCTACATTCCGACAATGGAGATTTCCATCTGTTTTAGAAACCAGCTCCTTTGGAAGAATTCAAATAATGAACAGAGAATATACATACATACATGTATATGTGAATGCATACATACACGCATACATACAGGCAGACAAAAGAAAATTATACACACACACAATGCTATCATCAGCAGGAGATAAAGAGATCGGTATTGCTAGTGTTATGTATACGGACATGGCCACGATTTTAAAAACTAACGGCTTCAAAGGAAATGAGCCGTAAATCGGAGTAAAATCAAAAACCATATCTTTATATCATCGATACACCTGAAATTGCTAAAGTTTCAGAGTCTAACATTAATAATTAAATTTAGAAAATGAGGCTATAATGATATTAGTTATAGTAATATATAGTTGGTAGATATAATAAGAATATTTCTTTAGAGCAGAAGTTTAGCAATACACACATACATTAGCACATTCACATATGTGTGCATCATCTATGTATATATATATATATGTGTGTGTGTGTGTGTGTGTGTGTGTGTGTGTGTGGTGTGTGTATGTATATATATATATATAAATATGTATATACCAGAGAGAGAGAGAGAGAGAGATAGCTTGATATATATA
>NC_068987.1:108653377-108655800 GCF_001194135.2 Octopus bimaculoides
TATATATATATATATAAATATGTATATACCAGAGAGAGAGAGAGAGAGAGATAGCTTGATATATATATATATATATATAGATAGATAGATAGATAGATAGATAGATAGATATGCAGGCAGGCAGGCAGACAGACAACAGATAGACACAGAGAGACACACAGCCAGACAGACAGACAGTCATACATACATACATACATACATACAGACTGACAGACAGACAGACAGACAGACACCTACATACCCGGATGCATGCATACACACATACATACATACGCTCCTATACTTATTTATCAAATTTTTTTTTCCTTCAACCATGACCTCTTTATCAGTTATACCACTCAACACATACCACACCGCACCACATCGCCTCTTCCTCCACATCCTTCTCCTTCTCCTCCTCCTCTTACTTTTCAGCTAATGACCAATATAATAAAATGTGGTGATAGAGAGAGAGAGAGAGAGAGATAGAGAGAGAGAATGTGCAAGACCCCCCCTCCTGCAACCGTGTCCCTTACCTACCGACCAACCTATAATAAACACCTACCTAAAATACCAAAATTCTAACCAATTTACTGTCCAACGCGCGGACGTGACGTTTTATCGTATATCAAACCTGGCTGTCATGTCTTCCACTCCATTAATCAAGTTTTTCATACAAACACACACATATACGCACATGCAAACACGTAAGCATTCACACGCTTACACATACAAAGAGATACACTTTTCACTGTCTGAACTTCCAATCTCCCGACTCTTACTGCTATACGTTTAATAGATTCTGATACACCACCACCGCTCCTACCAGCAACTTCACCATCACATCCACAAATTATTCGATGAAAGACCCCCTACGTGATATCCGACATGCTGGATATCGCAGTCAAAGCAGCGTCAAATCATTGTTCGGTGTCTCTAATGTAGGATACATTGCATGGTTTATTCGTACATAGTTATTCATACATAAAGGCGTGGCTATGTGGTAAGTAGCTTGTTCCCCGACGACATGGTTTTGGGTTCTATCCCATTGCGGGGCACACATTGGGCAAGTATCTTCTATAGCCACAGGCGGGCCAAAGCCTTGTGAGTGTATTTTAAGTACACGGAAAGTAAAAGAAGCCCGACGTGTATAAATGTGTGTGTGTGTGTGTGTGTGTGTGTGTGTGTGCGCGCGCGTGCGTGGGTATGTGACTTTGTGTCTGTGTTTGTCTCCCACAACAGCTTAGCAACCGGTGTTGAGGTGTTTACTTCCTCGTAACTAAGCGGTTCCGTAAAAGAGTTTGATAGAGTGAGTACCAGACTTTAAAAAATAATAAGTACAGGTGTCGATTCATTCAACTACAAATTTCTTCAAGGTGGTGCCCTAGCATGGCCGCAAGCTAATGACTGACGGAAGTAAAAGAATAAAATAATCGTTTCTGCTCTAGGCACAAGGCCCGAAATTTTTTTGGAAGGAGGGGGCCAGTCGATTAGATTAACCCCAGTACGCAACTGGTACTTAATTTATCGACCTCCGGAATTTGAACTTAGAACGTAAAGACAGACGAAATACTGTTAAGCATTTCGCTCGGAGTACGAACGTTTCTGGCAACTCACCGCCTTAAGAAAATAAAAGAATACCGCTTTAATGAAAGATTTATCAGACAATGCTCCGTGTACGAACAAGAGAACCTCAATGAGGTTGCTAGAATTAGTAGCCAAACTCCCTTAAATCACGTACTACTAGCTTTAAGAAACAGTAGGTCCTATTTTATAAGGCAGACATAGAAGATTCTAAAAAACCGGCGGGAAGCTTACAACTAGGGGCCTCCGCATGGTATTCGAACTCTATTATCTTTTATTTTTTACATGATTTAGTCATTTGAGGGTGTCCATGCTGGGGCACCGCTCTGAAGAATTTTAATGGAATTAATCGACTTCAGCACTTTTTTTAAAAAGACACTTAAGCTTCGGGGATGTTAACAACACCGGTTGTCAAGTGATGATGGGAGGACAAACACACACATACACACACACACGCACACACATACACACTGATAAAGGTTGATGCTTTTAGCCAGAACTAGAAGTTATGATCCAAGTATATCCAAATACCAAAACATTTAGCATTGAGCTGTATTTGGTATGTTAAAATTCTTAACCCGTTCGCCCTCTCACGGTTGCTTTTGGTGGTTTAACTGAGGGTTTTAGCTCATCTTTCTAGCAAGTAGGTGCCTTGTGTGCCTTTATGATAAATATGAATTTTAAATTTTAATTTTATAATTGTTTAATCCTATTTAAGGCCTACAACCACAGCTATTGTTGTTGTAGTTGTTCTTATTACCAACTATTTATATTTACTGCAGATAATAACAATAATAATGTCTATAATATCTATATAAATATTCACTTCTGAATATTTACTCCTTATTAATATATATATA
>NC_068987.1:108657086-108657720 GCF_001194135.2 Octopus bimaculoides
GTGTTGGTCAGTGGTGGTGGTGGGGGTAGTGGTGGTGGTGATATTGGTGGTGGTGGTGGTGGTGGTGCTGCTGCTGCTCTGGGCGGTGTTATGGTGATGCGGTGGTAGTGATGGTACTGATGATTGTGGTTGTGGTGGTGATGTTGGCGGTGTTTATGGTGGTGTTGTGGTGGTAGTGGTGGTGGTGGTGCTGCTGCTGCTGTTAGAAGTGGTGGTAAGGTGCTTGTAGGTGGTGGTGTTGATGGCGCTCTGTGCTGGTTTTGGTGTTGGTGGTGGTTGTAGTGGTAGGGATGGTACTGATGATTGTGGTTGTCGTTGTGGTGGTGGTAGTGGTGGTGGTGGTGGTGATAATGATGGTGGTAGAAGTGGTGCTGGTAGATGTGGAGGTGGTGGTAAGTAGTCTGATGCTAATGGTAGTGGTGTACCTAGAATTAATGGTGTTAGCGTGCAATGGTCGGTTGCAGATTTCTATCTACCCACTTGTCTTAATGCTGTCTAAGGAATTTGTGCAAAATACACGCAAACACACGCACACATGCACACGCACACACATACTGTCTCTATATGTATAATTCTGTCTCTATATGTATGTGTGTGAATGCGTGTGTAAGCATGTATATATATATATATATAT
>NC_068987.1:108657932-108660650 GCF_001194135.2 Octopus bimaculoides
GTGTGTGTATGTGTGTGTCTGTGTATGTGTATGTATGTATATATATATATTAGGTTGTCAAGAAAGTTCTTGCGGTTTTTAACTTTTAAATTCAGATGCACATATCTTCGGTCAAACAAAACTTTACTAAACGAAATAAGCACCATCAGAATCAATACACTTTTGCCAACGCGAAACAGGTTTATTTATACCAGTAGCGTGAAAACCCTGCATTCTGGTGGCGATGAAGTCGTTGAAGGCGTGTTTGGCATTGTCTTGGTTTTTGAAGCATTTCTCACGCAGGAAGTTGTTGAGATGCTTGAAAAAGTGATAGTCGGTAGGTGAGAGGTCTGGTGAGTATGGCGGATGAGGCAGGGTTTCGTAGCCATATTCGTTCAACTTCTGCAGGGTCAGTTGTGCGACGTGCGACCGAACGTTGTCGAGGAAAAGAATTGGTCCTTTTCTATTGACCAATGCTGGTTGTTGTCGGAGTTTATTATGCATTTCATCCATTTGCTGACAGCACTTCTCCACCATAATGGTTTAACCTGGATCCAAAAAGCTGTGATGGATGAGACCGGCTGGCTGCAGACCACCAAAAAGTCACCATGACCTTCTTTTGGTGCAAGTTTGGCTTCGGGAACTGCCATGGAGCTTCGTCGGCGTCCAACCACTGAAATGAGCGTCGCTGGTTGTCGTAAAGAATCCACTATTCATTGCAAGTCACAATCCGGTTGAGAAACGGGTCGTTCTTGTTGTGTAAACGAAGGAAAGACAACACTTCAAAAAGGCGTTTATTTGGTTCTTGTTCAATTCGTGCGGCGCCCATTTCTCAAGTATTTTTTGTTTTTCCAATCTCTTTCAAGTGGTTGAATATTGTCGCATACGTTATGTCTAATTCAGAAGTAAGCTCTCGAACAGATGTGCGTGGATTGGCTTCGACTAAGGCTTTTAGTTGATCGTTGTCAACATTCGATGGCCGACCACTACGCTTATCATCTTCTAGACTCTCGTTACCGCTACGAAATTTCTTGAACCACCATTGTGTTGTATGTTCATTAGTGGTTCCTGGGCCAAACGCATCGATGATATCGCGAGCTGTTTCGGCAGCTTTTCCGCCTAGCTTGAACTGGAATAAGAAAATTGTGCGAATTTGCTTTTTGTCCATGTTGTATTCAACATTCCGGAAAAAAATAGCCTAATTTTTCAAAAAGAAAACGAGTAACACAATTAGATAGAGCGAAAACCGGGCTTTGAAATGATATATAAAGTCAAAGTAATTTCATGAAAATTAATTTTAAAATACATCATTTAAAACCAAAATTTAAAATTCCACAAGAACTGTCTTGACAACCTAATATATACATGCATAGATAGATAGATAGATAGATAGATAGATAGATAGATAGATAGATAGATAGATAGATAGATAGATAGATAGGCAGACAGGCAGGCAGGCAGGCAGACAGGCATGCAGACAGGCAGGTAGACATGCAGATAGACAGACAGATAGATAGCTAGATACATATGTTTCAGAAACTCGTTTTGCAACCACGTCACTTTAGGTTCAACCAACTACGCGGCACCTTCGGAAAGTGCCATCTAATATAACTCCGGGCTGATCAATGCTTTGTGAGTGAAACTGTACACAGATACTGCGTGGAAGTCTGCATGAAAGTCTGTATAGTAGTCTATTGTATTTACTACAATTTCCTGACTATCTACTTGTGATGCTTGGAATTGATAAAGGTTAAACTCTTTCGTTTCTGCTTCGTGAGACGCTCTCCGTCTTCACTATTTTGATATCTTGGTATACTTCCAGCAGACTAAAACGCTCTTCCTTCTAACTTCATATATTGTATGTTGTATATTTTCTATTGGACAGTGGAATATTTAATGCCATCTCATCTTTTTTTTTTAATATTCTCAATTCATTTCAAGCAAACCACCAATATATGTTATCCTGTCGTTATAATCTTTTCCCCCATCTCACGTGACTATGGCAAATAAATCTCATCATTATTCACAAACTGGCAAAATCTTTAGCACGTCAGCCCAAATGCACAGTAGTGTTTCGTCTTGTCATAGTCAACTCTACCTTTCGTCGTTTCTGAGGGTCTCTCCCTTTAAAATTGCTAGCCTTGTGCCACAGTTTAGCGGTATTTCCTCCGTCTCCACGTTTTGAGTTCAAATTCCGCCGAGGTCGACTTTGTCTTTCATTCTTCCAGGGTCGATAAAACAAGTACCAGTTGAGCACCGGGGTCAATGTAATCGACTTATCCCCTTCCTCAAAACTGCTGCCCTTCTGCCAAAATTTGACACTATAATTATTATTATTCCTCCGTAACACATTGTAGGTAATACTGCACCGGAGTCTTTAGTCATTATAATGATAATAATAATAATAATAATAATTATTATTATTATTATTATTATTATTATTATTATTATTATTATTATTATTATTATTTTATGTTTGACTTTTGTTTTGCATTTGTACAAGTTGGATCCAAGTCTCACCCAGAGACCTCAAGAGACAACAAGTTAGAAGTTCATGTAGGTGTTATGCCTAGGGTACCATATATTTGGATTTGTACAGTTTTGTTCAAGTGAATGTTTAAGAAACCATAAGAAAATTATGTTTGCTTTAAAATTTGAGATCACATAGACAGTATTTTACGTAGGATATGGGCAGTTCCCATGAGCACTATCTTTTGGACTTCAGCCATTTTGGGGTTT
>NC_068987.1:108662679-108663722 GCF_001194135.2 Octopus bimaculoides
TTAAACCATTAACTAGCCAAGAGGGCATCAAACTAGGATTTTGCAAAACATCGTTGTAAAGTTTTGTTAGCAGTTCATGGCTTTCTGGGAAGGCATTCAACCAGAAGTTAGGAATTTTATCCTTTCCTGGAGACTTCCATTTGCTTGACCTCCTGAGAGCAGATCTTATATCTTCTACCCTGACCCCCTCCCACTTTTGCTCCTCTAAGGAGTCTAGGTCTGTAGCTATTCTATCAATCCAAGGGGATTATTATTATTATTATTATTGTTATTATTATTATCATTATTATTATTATTATTATTATTTTGCGTAGTGGAGTCCATCTAATCGACTGGTACCCTCCCAATAAATTTCGGGTCTTGTGCCTAGATTAGGAAAGAATATTCCTTATATGCTTTTCAAAGCACTTAGAAACTCCTCCTAATGCTCCAGTTACCACCGGTATTATCATTACTTTCCTCATGTCTCATTACTTTGCGGAGTAATACTTTACGTTTGAAACGTATCTGACTTATTTGGCGCGTGGGCAAAATCGTTTGTGAGGGAGGTGACGCCAACCTTCCATGCGCAAGAAGGATACACGCAGCATTAGTTTTGACAGATAAAAATTAAAGATGGATAATTTTTGAACGCACCTTGTATATGCCAATCTACAAGCAATCATCAAGATAATCTTCACAATATCATTCATTAGGTAAGGCAACGAGCTGGCAGAAACGTTAGCACGCCAGGAGAAATGCTTAGCGGTATTTCGTCTGCCGTTACGTTCTGAGCTGAAATTCCGCCGAGGTCGACTTTGCCTTTCATCAATTCGGGGTCGATTAAATAAGTACCAGTTACGCACTGGTTTCGATGTAATCAACTTAATCTCTTTGTCTGTCCTTGTTTGTCCCCTCTTTGTTTAGCTCCATGTGGGCAATAAATAAATATACACTAGGTTCTTTATATTTCTACGTTCTTTATATAGTCTCCATCTGATAAAAGATTTGTGGGTGGATTTAGTAGACGGAAACTGAAAGAAGCCCGCAATATATACATATGT
>NC_068987.1:108664218-108667273 GCF_001194135.2 Octopus bimaculoides
ATATACGATGGGCTTCTTTCAGTTGCAGCCTACCAAATCCACTCACAAGGCTTTGGACGGCCCGAGGGTATAGTTTTAGACACTTGCCCAAATGTCCCAAGCAGTGGGAGTGAACCCGGAATCATGACTTGGTGTCTGTATTTGCCCCTCTACCACCGTTTTGAAACCGGTGTTTGTGTGCTTGTGTCCCCGTAACTTAGCGGCTTCCCTCAAAAGATTCTAAAAGAATAAGTATAAGGCTCTCAAAAAAATAAGTAGAGGGGCCGATTCCTTCGACAAAAAACATTTTCCAAGGCGGTGCCCCAGCATCGCCGTAGTAGTCATATGAGTGTAACAAGTATAAGATAAAAGGGAAAATATACATAAAAAACACAAAAAAAATGTGAAAGTAGCAAAAAAGTTTAATGAAGAAAAGCCCATTCCGTACAGTTTGATAGGTTCATTGAGTTGTTTGTAAACCAAATACTTGATGTAATTACGAACTTTGAAAGAAAAGACGGAGATTCTTACTTTGATGTGACAACAAAATAGACGCACATACGTCTTAACATGCACGTACAAACATACATACACATGTGTATGTGTTTATGCATGAATATAGATACATAGAACAATAAGTGTGTGTGTGTATGTGTGTGTGTGTGTGTGTGTGTGTGTGCGTATTTGCATACATACACACACAAGCATAGACATACATATTGTTTGAAGGAGGATACGTGTGTGTGTATGTATGTATGTACGTATGTATGTATTCAGACACACGTACATATATACATACATATATATCTATACATAATATATATATACATATATACATATATATATAAATATACATATATACACATATGTATATATATATATTATGTATAGATATATATATATGTATATATATATATATATATATATTATGTATAGATGTATATATGTATGTATATACATGCAAACACATACACACACACACACATTTATATATATATATATATATATAACTCTGCCAGTCAATCTTACAGAGAACTCCATAGGAAATATGGACTGATTCCGAAAATGGTGAGGTGTGAATTATAAATTATTAAGGTGGCTATTCGCAATTTAGAACCGAAAGGAACAATTATAGTCGTCATTATGTGACGGAGGGTGCTAGTAAGCTGTGGATACACATGTATGTGTATACGTGTGTATGTGTGTGGGTGTGTGTGTATGTGTGTATGTATATATGTGTATACGTTTGTGGGTCCGTGTCTGTTCCCCCACCATCACTTGACAACTGATGTTGGTGTTTACGTCCCCGTATCTGAGCGGTTCGGCAAAAGCGACCCGATAGAATAAGTACAAGGCTTACAAAGTATGAGTCTTGGGTTCGATTTGTTCACCTAATGATTGAAACAAATAAAAGAATATATATATACATACACACATACATGCATACATACATACATACATACATGCATACATAATATATGCATGCATACACACATACATGCATACATGCATACACACATACACACATACACACATACACACATACATGCATACAATCAGTTTTCTTTTAGTTTTCTCATTCTTTAGCTATCGGTGTGGATTTTTCTATATTTCAGAGACGATTGAGGCAATAGACCTTTTTCCTGCAGTTTCTGAAGGCCGATTTTTATTCAGTTGGTTCTGTATAAGAAATTTTCCTTGAAAATTGCAAGTTGAAATTTAATGAAAAAATACTCGTCTTTGATAGAAATTGCTGAGAACCTAAGACTGCTGTAACAAAATTATTTAAGATAACCTTGGGGTGGTTAAATTGTTTATATATATTGCTATATGTTTATGTATATATTCTGTAAGGAAAGTCAAATCTGTTATGCAATTTTGAGATATTCAGTGTTACATCCAGAAAATTTCAGTAATAACTTTAGTATCAATAACTCTAAGAGGACCAAAATAGCTTTTAAAGAGATATACAATTTCCGAAATCTATCAGTAAACCGCGTGTTGGAGTTTCTAAGAACCAGATCATCTTTTCGGAACAGACTCCCCAAGAAACAAGGAAATGTACGTCTTGGATTATGAGATAAGAATAAATCAATAATATCACAAACCTCGGCGGCGTTGATGGCATCTGTACTAACATTAAAGAGTTTATTTAGAGGATTTTAAGTTCAGATAGAGTGATCATAATTAATATCATTTTCCCCAAACTGCATAAATAATATCTCTTTCGGCCTCGATGATATCAGTAATGGAACTAGGAAAATTATGAGTGTTAATAAGTAAGGGTTTAATTATCGAAGCGTAATAATACTGGATATTAATTTGAACGAATTTAGAATCGATTTATTCGGAAGAGATTGAGATAAATTAATGTCGGCTTATGCATTGTTCAGTGGTTAAGAGAGAAACTTCCTAAATTTTTGGGTCTTATCTAAGAGGATCCTATCTTAAGTATTCTTGCTAATTATACCACTGTCCAATTTAGTAGGATTTATAAGTCTGATGAAGAGATTAATAGGAAAGCTGAGAAGTAGACTTGGAAAGCAAAGTACGTTTCGTTTGGGTCGACGAAATTTCTGGTAAACATCTGGCCGTAGATATTGATAATATTCCGTGTATACAATGGAATTTTCCGCTATAATTCACCCCAAAATGTATCCGAACTACGTTGAATGATGAGAACAGGTTGAAAAACAGGGTTTTAAATAATTAGTATAATTCTCATTTTCTTTTTCGAATATCTATTTATCTATAGGCACAGGAGTGGCTGTGTGGTAAGTAGCTTACATTGTAAATATAATCAAATTATTATTGTATATTTAAAATTGTAAATATTTAATCGATACAGCTACTTCACCCCTTTTATGTTTGTCTGTCCTTGTTCATCCCCTCTTTGTAATGCCTTTATGGCAAATATTTATGAAATAAAGTAACTTGCCTACCAACTACATGGTACCGGGTCCAGTCCCACTGCATGACAGCTTGGGCAAGTGTCTTCTACTATAACCTCGGGCCAACCAAAGCCTTGTGAGTGGATTTGGTAGACGGAAACTGAAAGAAGCCCGTCTTATATATG
>NC_068987.1:108667419-108675857 GCF_001194135.2 Octopus bimaculoides
AAACCATACAAAATCTTATGCATCGGTACACGAAAACATAAACTGAGATAACAATTCCATTTTCTATTGTATTTCATTGAAATCACTAACAATTTTCATCTGAATATATATTATAAATTTTAAAATATTTGAATGTTTGTGCTCGTAGACAGACACAAACACATACACACACATACATATTTATATATATACATATATACGACGGGCTTCTTTCAGTTTCCGTCTACCAAATCCACTCACAAGGCTTTGGTTGGCCCGAGGCTATAGTAGAAGGCACTTGCCCAAGGTGCCACGCAGTGGGATTGAACCCGGAACCATGTGGTTGGTAAGCAAGCTACTTACCACACATATGGAGATGTATTTGCATAGCAAGTACCCTGATCTGAGATCGTGTGTGCTGGATAAAAAAGAATAACAGAATGGAAATTTTTTATAAGCCATTTTAAACGCACAAAAACCGTTAGATTCACTGTAATATTTTAATGTAATTTGTCAAAATATTTTCGTCGCTTTGAGACCGCGACCTTTTCACTGAGAAAATTCCGTGCTGCACGGAATTCTGTCAGTGAACAGGAAGTGGAAGTTATGGAAGCCAAAAGTTCCATGCAGCACGGAATTTTGTCGGTGAACAGGTCGCAGTCTCAAAGCGGCGAAAATATTTTGGCAAATTAAATTTAAATGTTAAAGTGAATCTAATGGTTTTTATGTGTTTTAAAGGGCTTATAAATACCTTCAACACTGCAATTGTTTATATATATATATATATATATATATATATACATATATTGGTACAGGACGTCGACAACTGTAAACAACATGAAGTACGACAAAAACAAACGAGTTCAATACGCAAATTACGAAAGATAAAATGGAAAACAGGACAAGTAACAAAAGGAACGACCCTTCATCAGTTGTTGGTTGTCTATCTACTCCTGATTTCTAGCATTCAACGACAATATGCTCCCATAACGTCCCAAATAAAATTTTGCATTTATGGAGGGTCAAATTTAAGAACAAAAACAAGACGTCCGGTTTTTCAATTTTTATTTGTTTGCGTATCCAACTCCTTTGTTTACGTTCTTCATGTTATTTACAGTTGGGGACGTCCTATACCCATATATGCATATATACATACACACACACACACACACACACATATATATATATATGTGTGTGTGTGTGTTGTGTGCATGTATATATATTGTTGTATTTCGGGATGATCTTGTTTTTGGCCAAATAACCACACGCACTATAATTTTTTTCTTCACTCGTTCATTACTGTTCTTATTTTATTATTTTAACTCATGTCCATTGTCCGGAAACCTTTCGTCATACATCTGTGATCCCTTCAGTGACATTTTTCGCTTTCGTGTTTGTTCTTGTTCTACTTACTCCATTCTCTCCACAATACCTGTTTCAACACACGCTTTCACATTAGAAATCTTGCAAAACGAACTGATAAACTTACACAGACACACACACACACACACACACACACACACACACACACACACACACACACACACACACACACACACATATATATATATATATATATATATATATTAAATAAAATGAAGCAACGAAGCCAAGGCTGTGTGGAATTTTCGGAGCGTTTGACTACTATTTTAAAAAGAATCTTCGTTAACGATAATGATTTTATTTTTCCTTTTACAAATATCATTTCAATTAACTAACAATTCTTAAAGGCTCACTCCAATGAAAATATGGTCTTGCTCTTAACTAGGTCTTTTTATTTCGTGCAAACATACTATGTAATGAGCATCGCTCTATATTTAGGGCGGAATGTGCTGAATTTCAGAAGATAGCACAATTTGGGAAAAGGAGCTAATCGAAATTTGATATAAAGAGACAGGAAAAGACGATTGAAGACACTGGACCAGAATGGAGATGGTATGTAACTAGGAAATTCTGTAAAGCACCACACTCGTCGAAGGCAAAGTGTTTTGCAGTTTATAATTGGCGCGCCGCAGGATGGGACAGAACCTGAGGCTACATAGCTACGAAGCGAACCTCTTAACTATATAGTATTTCTACCGCTATATGTCCATGCACACTCGTATATATATATATATATATATACTTTTGTGTGTGTGTGTGTATGTGTGTGGCTATGTATGTATGTATGTATGTATGTATGCATAGTGCTGACCTTACTGCAATATATTTTATGCATACCTTCTGTGCCTTTGCGCGTAAACGTGAGAAAAATCTGTTCTTTTTTATCCTGAATACATAACATCGAATAGTGACAACTGTTTAAAATTATACACACTCACACATAAATGTGTATACACACATGTACGTGCTTGTATACAGACACACACATACATACACAGACAGATAGACACAGACAGACACGCGCGCGCGCGCACATCATACACATATGTGCACATTCATACATATATTTGTACGTACATTTATGCATACATACAAACATACATACATACATACCGTTGAGGACAGATCGTATTTGCAAGCTGCACGCTATTTTACTCGCTATTCGCTAGAGGTGTCCCATTTATAATCCTCTACCACTCGATTTACGCGCTTTCGAACAAATTACGAAATTGCATCTGACTCTAATTACATAATTAGCTAACTCGTAATGCACAATTAGCCTGAACCTAAATGAAAACTACCCTAACCTCCAAACAATTCTAGCTAACTTCCTTACAATACTCAAACAAATTCTTTTGGTCCTTACTCTACTTATGTATTTACAGTTTTCTGCCATACCTACCCTGTACAAATTATATCTAGTTCAACAGTATACAAACTCTGTCGATCTATAGAGAAACTCGTCTTTTTCATTATAACAGTAGTACAATAGCTTACACTTTATACCTCATGTACGAAAACATCTCTGCTTGAAGCAACCTCCCTTCCATCGCACTTAAACAATACCCTGTAAAGCTTTCCTACATTCTTACATGATACATTAATTTCTCCTCTCTTACTCGCTGCGTATATGTGCATGTGTGTGTGCGTGCGTGTGTTTTGTTTATTTCTATGTAGGTATGTCAACACGCATGTATGCGTATGCATACATGTATGTGCGTAAACACACGCGGCGGTGGGGGGGGTCGTGTGCATGAATACCATTGTATATGTGGAACATTGCATATGCTGTGCGTCGTGAAGGTTTGACGTATTTTGAGAATGCCTTTGATAGCTTGCAGCTGTAATATCTTGGATTGGACGTATTGTTTTTGGTTATGTATGTATGTATGTATGTATGCATGTATGTATGTATTCATGTATATATGTATGTTTGTATGTATGTAAGCGAACTGTTATGAGTCCCAACGTTTCTAGATGTCACCACACTCTTCATCGACATCAAGCGGGTCGTTGAAGTGTTACGACTCATTTGCTGTCACGTCCCATTTACAATGCTCAATACTTTGCAGATGAGATCGTCCTTAATTCCTGTTTAACCTTCTTTGTGCAGAAGTCATCAACATTCAACTTACACTCTTCGTATCAACTCTGCACCACCTAAATGAATAGAAACCTCGAAAACAATCTCTATTTAAAAATGATATGAGAATCTCGTCTTTTCAACAATATGAAGATACAGTTACTATATAACGATAAAAAAACATATGATGCCTCACCTTCTCTAACCCCAGAGAAAATGCAGTTATTACGAAGTATTGCTAAACACTAGATTTAGTCATACTAATGGAAAGTATTGCTAAAGTTAAACTTCACACGTGTGACTAACTTACATAATATAACTACATCATATCATTGCATCGTCCGAGCTACACCTCTGTTTTACAACAGGAAAATACTTAAATCGCCAAACTAAAGTTGACGTTCTCTAAATAAATCAAAAGTTGGTTTGACGGTAATTCATTGCTCAAATATTGGAAACGATGCTGTTACTATGCGCAACATATCTAAGATCATATCTGATTGAGAGCCAACTGGATGACCCACGATGATTCAGATTCATCTACTTACTTCAACCTCTCGCTCACATACGCCGGGTCACGCTACTTTTTCAACTACGACCACAACATTATCTGCTCCTCAGATTTAACCCCTTTCATACTGCATTTATCCATTTCCTTCTGCCTCTCGCGACTCAATCTGTGTCCACCTTACACAACACTACCGAATTTAGACTTGAAGAACCCTAGGTAACATAAAGCTAGGAGTTCAATGTTTAACAAATTAATCCAGGTTTCACAAAATTTAAAAACATTTTCACCCTTTAATTATCTTGAGCCATCCGCAGATTTTGAGGCCTTAAACTAAAGTTTTTCTTCAGCTGAGATCTAAATACAGCATTCTTTCTCAAGCTATGCACTAACCATTTCTCATTCCTCCTACTCCAAAGGCCTGCACTTTAGAATTCCTTAATGTCTATACCGTTGTTGCTCTTTTTCTAGTAATAAGTCAACTCTGAAAGAGTAAGCTCATGATGAATGTGTTCCAGCAGTGACCATCTTATTATTTTTACGTGTCAAAACTTGAATCTTACGATTTGTTTCTCTAAAAGACACTAAAGTATATTTTGGGGGATTTTGTTACTATTTCTAGTAGGCCATATGATCGTATAAAGTCCTCTTCATCGTCCTGACCCGTCAACTTGGAATTGAACATCAATTGCATAACTTTTACCAGATAACCTGCAAATATGAAAGCCATATTTCATCACGACAATGCCAAACCGCACCCTTCTTTGCAGGCGTCGCAGAAGCCACTGCGGCTTCGCTGCGAACTTTTCCGTACTCGCCATATTCAGCAGACCTCACGCCTTCAGATTTCCATCTGTTTCGTTCTGTTCAAAATTTGTTGAATGGACAAATCATCACCTCTGAAGAGGATGTAAAAATTCACTTGGAAGGGTTTTTCGGCACTAAAGATAGAAAATACTTTGAGTTAGAAAACGTTAGTAACTATTTTACTTTTGAAGGCCACATGGAATTAAATGTAATCAAATAAATCAGCATTAAGGAAAAGTTCATTAACTATGCAGAAAAATACAATTAATTTTAATAGTAAAATTATGAATATTAAAGTATGAAATCGAAATGTAAACTGACCTTTTAATGACGCTGTTTAAATTGCTTTTGCAGGGCAGCAACTGGATATTTGGTGTCAACGTAGACGACCGAAGTTTTAAATGGCATTCCCCGTGCATATCACATATCTGTTATTAAGCATCTTAAAAGCATTTATATTTGGGTTAGGTAACCGAAGGTGGATTCATATCAATTGGAGAGTTTGAGAAAACAAGAAAGCATTCGTCGTGCATATATTAGTATAAGGGTGCGTGTGTCCTATTGCCAATTCCTATATTTCAGTATTTGTATCGGAGAACTGAAAATATCGTCTTCTGATATCTCAGTATTTTCTATTTCAATTCTACCTGTTGCTCTTCAGGTAGATGTATGAGAGACACTACACAGGTGTGGTTGAAATGCTAATTTTAGCCTGAAGCATATTTCGGTTAGTATTTCGTTATATTCTACAAAACGTAGGTATAGAGAAACAGTGTAATGTTCAGAAGATTCAAATATAAACTCTGCAGTTTCCCAATCGTCTAACTAAACTGAGTAAAGCATCAGGGAAAACTTCCATTTAAGTAAAAATATATTTGAGAAAAAAACCAAACTTTATGAGGGAGCGCTGCAAGTTTCCTGCCTCTAAGTGTATCGCGAAAGGCCTAGTTGGAGGCCCAACCTTCCAAATTCATTTACAGGCCTTAGAAAAAACTGAAGGACCGCTACAATAAGTTTGTGAGTGAGAGAGGGGATTACTCGTATACTCCTTACTCTTTTACTCTTTTACTCTTTTACTTGTTTCAGTCATTTGATTGCGGTCTTGCTGGAGCACCGCTTTTAGTCGAGTAAATCGCCCCCAGGACTTATTCTTTGTAAGCCGAGTACTTATTCTATAGTTCTCTTTTGCCGAACCGCTAAGTTACGGCTACGTAAACACACAACCATCGGTTGTCAAGTGATGTTGGGAGGACAAACACAGACACAAAAACATATATACACACATACATATATATACACATATACGACGAAAGTTATCTGTTGTTTATGACGCATCATTTTTTTGTACAGCTCAATATAGGAACAGATCGCATTATGGACTCCTGTTGTAATGTTTATGTTACATTCACAATTAGGATCGCTATTAACAAAATATTGAAGACCTTCCTCTATAATTGCCTTTAACAATAATTTTTGTTCTGAACCTAAATGTTGTAGGAGGCATTCTCAGTGTTTTTCTTTCAAACAGCATCAGCTCCTTGTTAGATAAACTTGCTCTCTGTGACACTACCAACTCAATCACATCATATATACCTCTTCAAATCCTAAATCCTTTGCAAGTCTCACAATATCATTCCAAATCTGATGTAAGCTTTCTTCTCCTTGAGGACAACTTGTAATATCAAGGATACTGTCTGGTTATATATCAATACTTTTCCAATCACTCTTCAAAGTTGAAGGTTTCACTTCGTCCCATGACTCAACTATATTATCCACAGCATCGATTATGTTCAATTTTTTCCAGAATCTCTGACTGTAGGTTTATCTTACTTGTCAATTGCTTTCATAAGTTGTTTGAAAGTTCTTCTCATATAATATCTCTTGAAGTTAACTATCACACTGTGATCTATTGTTTGGAGCAAAGAAGTTGTATTCTTGAACATATATTCTACTCTCACATTATCAGAAAGGTAATTGAAGGTTGTTTGTCTAAAAGAAGCTTTGCTTTGTTGGAAATCTGTTTGGCACTGTAGCTTTCTACAATAGGACCAAAAACAAAATGTCAACAGCTCTTTGAAAAGGCTCTGAGTCGTTCATGCCTTCTTATTTGAATGCTAAATCAGAGATAGATTAAACTTTGTGCAACCCTTGAAAGTCCTTAGATTTTCGGAGTGATACACCTGTAGGGGCTTTAATTTCAACGAATTGATCAGATGTTGAAAAGAAAGAAGAAAAAAACATCGTGTGAATCAAGATTACAGTCATTGTTAATACCTTACTCCCTATAAAATCCTCAAGTGACCCTGGAATAGAGGACTTGAGAAAACTTAACACAAACACTCTGCAGAGCAATAAGCATTTCTTTTCAGTTAATTTATATCTCACTGCTGGCATTTCCTCTCAAAAGAAGTGTCAGACGATTTTTGGAAGCTTTAAATTCTGGTGTTGATTTTCTTTCTTGAGAACTAAAGTTCTAGCAAGCATGCACTTCCAGAAAAGTCCCGTCCTATCATCATTGTATATTTTCTTTGATGTATAACCCGCTTCAGCAATCATTTCATTCAACTGGCCAGGATAATTAGTGGCAGCCTCAGTATGAGTGCTTCCAGTTTTCACCAGCCATTTTTATGTTGTGCAAATTCATGCGCTGCTTAAACCTTTCAAACTCGCCTTTACTAATCCAAAAGGGATTTTCATTAGAAGTTTCACCTCTTTTCTGCAAAACTCCATTGTATTAAAGACTTCTCTTAAATTTAGTTGACCCTAGTAAACCTGTTCTCTGAGCGTAGTTACAGGTTACGAACTGCTTTCCCTAGATTTGCTTTCAACTTTTTTCTCACTTTTTCCAAGGCCCCAATGATAACTAGCTGTATCGTAAGCTTGTTAACTTCTCTATATCAGCACTTGAGGATTTAATAATCCAAGACGGGACACTACTCTAATTTTTCTTTATTTTTCTTCTTAATCTCGCATGCTACGTCAGTTTCAATACGTAGTTTGTATTTTTATCGGACTTTAATATCTGACCGAATGTGTTGTGTAATTCCTTGGTTTTGTATTGGAAATTTAAAATTATTATTATTATTCTCATTACTACTACTACTGCTGCTGCTACTGCTACTACTGCTGCTACAACTATTATCATTATTATTATTATTATTATTATTATTATTATTATTATTATTATTATTATTATTATTATGTTACACACGCGCTTGGGAGAGAAGGAGAAAGATGCTTATGTGTAAGTATATCTATTATTAAATTACCAAAAAGATGGTTTATATTACAGGAACCTCTATAATTAGAAGATTTTTTGTTGAGCAAGAATATCTTCTTTCCCGCTCTTTGGTGCCAGAGAAACATTTTACTACTTTAACGTCTGCAAGTTTTATTTTAATAGTTGCGTAAGCACACACACACACACACACACACACACACACATACACACACACGCACACACACACACAAACACATACACGCACATAAACACACAGACACATATATGCACATATACACAGAGACAAACAGACACACACGCACACAGATGTGTGCATGCGTGTTACTACCCGTTGTTTTTTGAAGTTAAAGTTTATGTTGAAGACGATGGTGATGATGGTTACGACAAAGACAACGACAATGGCGGCGGGAAAAACGATAACGACATCGTGGACGTCG
>NC_068987.1:108675867-108678278 GCF_001194135.2 Octopus bimaculoides
ACGACGACGACGACGACGACGACGACGACGATGATGATGATGATGATGATGATGATGATGATGATGATGGCATTCTTATCCATATTATTATAGATCTTTTGTCATATTTATATTTTCCTTGCCAAAAAATCTCAGTCTTCAACTGTAAGGACAAGAGTCCTTAAACTAATGGTTTTCTCTTACATTCTCCAATGGTTTGCCGAAGACAATCATAAAACCATAGACATAAATCTTGCACAATAATCATATAGCCATGCGCTTGTTCCGATGCACACAATCTCACTTTCTATCCATTTGATTATCGCTTTACGTATCATTTCTTTGTTTTTTTTTGTGTTTTTTTATCACGACCATTATCGCTACGCTTTACTCTCACGGAGATAATTTCCTCTAAAGAGAGTAAAGACGACACAATTCAATCCTTGTCTTCCATCCCTCACTATCTATCTATCTATCTATCTATATATCTATCTATCTATCTATCTATCTATCTATCTATCTATCTATCTATCTGTCTATCTAACTACCTATCTATCTCTGTAGCTGTGTGGTAAGAAGTTTGTTTCCCAACCACGTGGTTTCGTGTTCAGTCCCACTACACTTTGGGAAAATGCCTTATACTACGACGGAGGGTTTATGTGCCTTACTATTAAACTATTTTCTATAGCCGTTGTCGCCGTTAACTTACGTATATACATTATGTATGTATACATATGTATAATTCAAATGATATGTGAGCATATTCATATATACATACATATATGTACATACCTACATCTACATGTATATATAGATGCATATCCGGGTACAGGACGTCAAAGAAACGTGGACAAAAAAAGGAACGGGAACATAAACAAAGCACAAAAAACGAACTTTTTTACGGACAACAGAATGAACACATAGGAAAACTGACAAGTCACTTATGGAACTTGATATATAGAGAGAAGGGGGAGGGTGATAGAAAGAGAAAATGCATGTATCTGCGTATGAGAGAGAAGTAGTGTGTACCAATGTATGAGAGAGAGAGTGAAAGAGAGAGAGGATGGTGGAAATTGAGATACGCAAAGTGGCCAAATCTAGCCTACCCAATAGGTGATGTGTATTAGATCTATGGGTTATGTGCTAATGGACCTAGTGGTTTGAAGATGATGACGATTAGGGTGATGATAGAGGTGGTGGTCTTAGCATGTTCTAGCGATCCTGATGGTAATGATACTAGAGAGTTAGTAAACAGAAGGTGACGACCTCTATGAGATTTTCAATGACGGTGATAGTGAAGAAGTAGAAATAGATAAGATTTTATTAATTCGTCGAAATATTGAGGTACAACAGAGACGTCATTTGTTAGAGAGTGAACAAGGGTACCACTTTCTATAATATGTATAAAGCATGACATATGAAACAGCAGAAAAACACCAAGATTTTCGCAATATGCTTAAATAAACTCACATACAAACAATAGAAAAACTTAAATACATCTAGACCTATGCTAATATTTCCTCCAATTCCTGGAATTGAATCTAGACAGGTATTATATATATTGGCTCCGAAATGACGGAAAGGAACTTTGACTTCGGTGACATTTGAACGCGGAACGCAATCTCTCCTAATAAATCTCGTATGGTATTCTATCCGATACTCTATCAGCTTTACTAATTCTATGCATTGAAGGTTTTGACGGTAATGTTACATTATTGACTATTTCTTTGTACGTACGTACATACGTATGTATGTAATATGAATATATGTATATATGTACGTACGTTTGTAGGTATTTATGTCACGACCCTTCATGTATGCTTCTACATCTGCATGTACATACGTATGCATGTGTGTCTATGCCCACGTATGTATGCTTTCTGTACCTTCGTGTATATATGTACATGTGTATGTATTCCTGTGTCGGCTCTTACAACATATAGCGCTGTAGATTGTTTTTCCTAGATCATGATTTATAGGAAGGTAAAACTTGGATGGCATTTGAGGTCAACTGCTGATTACATGCGAATGTCGTCCACATAAACGTGTCATAATCGACATTTTCAATCGCATCTTAAATAACTTGACGCTATTTTTTATTATCATTAGTTATTTTGTAATTACCCCTTTCCATTTTCTCGCAAAAACATAAACATTCTTATTGTGAAGTATTGAAGCAATCACATAATTCCAGGATAGGCTTCATTCTCGGTTAACTATTGCCTCGTTTCTCGGGTTGTATCGTTAAAATAACTAAAAAGAAATGATTATTGCTATGCAGTGTGTTTATGTTAATGTCCCTCAAGTCCTCTACTTCGAGCTCACTTGAAGAGTTTATAGCAAGTAAGGTATTAACAATCACTCCAATCCTGATTCACAAGGTATATTTCTCTTCTTGCTTTTCAACACCTGATCTATTGGCTGAAGTATAT
>NC_068987.1:108678788-108684231 GCF_001194135.2 Octopus bimaculoides
TATATATTAATGTGTGTGTGTGTGTGTATGATTTCTACTTTATATCACGCCGTATTCTAACGCTCTTCGGGAAGATCTTGAGCCTCTTCCCGACATCTCTTCTGTGATGAGACTTCTTTTATATCACGATTTCTTTGGTAGTTCCCAGCTTATCTTAATTCAAGTATATTCTAATATTAATGTAGTGGAGGGAGTCGGGCTGGAGGAAGCGTTACGGTGCAGGACAAAATGCTTAGCGGCGTTTCGTCAATCTTTGCTTTCTGAGTTAAAATGCAATCGAGCTCAACTTTGCCTTTCATTCTTTCGGGATCGATAAAATAAGTACCAGTTGAGTGATGGGGTCGGAGTAATCTACTTACCCCTGCCCTGTAAATTGCTGGCCATATGCGAAAATTTGAAACCAATATCAGTGTACTGGATCTAGTCTATAGTACAGTCAAGTATCCAAAATGTTACTACCACTCACTAATAGTCCTGATAAAGTATTACGAGATATCGTTGTATGAAAAATCATCTTCAGTTTGTATATTACTTTTGAGAGCGGTGTAATACAGTTGATCACCCTATCCTTACTAGCAATGCTTTTATATGATACATGTTCATGTCAATACCTAGATACTTGTAGCACATAGTGTTTGTAGCAAAATTGATATTGATGTGAATGTTTTCAGTTCGCAGAACATTTTCCCTGCGTACACTGTGTTAAATATGAACATTTCTTTTGGCCAAATTTCATCTTTATATTAGCTGAAAACAATATTATTATATATAGCTATTTCTCGGCACATTGAAAATTTTTCGATCGTTAGCAAAGAAATGATGGGTTGCAGTAGTATTTATTGTTGTTGTAGACCCTACCATAAAACCATTCGATTTTTGTTGGAGAAATAACAATGGATTTACTGCCAAAATAGACAGAAGCAGAGTGAGACTGTCTCCTTTAAATATTTCTTTTGAAAGATATATAGCATCAAAAACAATCATTGTGCGTTCAGTTATAATGATAAGGATGGTAACTGACTAGGTCTTTGTGAACCTTTGAATAATAGCAACTATGACAGTGAGTACGTTTGCCAAATGCAATGATTTCAACAGCAGTGGAGGGGAAGAGTCAAACGACATTCTGTATTCATACCATACTGTTACGAATTGTTCAACATATCCCTCACCTGCTCTCTCTCGCTCTCCTTTTCTCTTCTTCTCCTTCTCTCCCTTTCTCCCCCTCTTTATTCCACTCTCTTTCTCTCCCTCTTTTTCTGCACATATCAACTCATCAATCACCATTTTGCCGGACTCACAATGGTTTTGGAGGAATTGATAAAGACAGCTTGCGTAAAGCTTATAAAAATGTTTCAACGCCTAATGGGGCCATAGTTTTCTTCCAAGTAGGCGTTTTCACTGTAGGTGTCAAAATTTATTCGTGCTGCGGCAAACCAGTTTGCTTGTCGCAGCAGGCACACATTTCAACATAGTTTACCTTTTAAAAATAAACAAGGCTGCACTCAGTAGAAAATTAATATTCTGTAATAGTAACTATTACATGTCGAGCTTTATTGCAACTTTCAGAGTTAGTAGAGAAAGTTTGGCGCTGGAATAGTATTGAAACCTGATTATACCTAATCGTAATGTTTCTCCGAGAGAGTGGCAAAATTATAAAGGGTTTTCTCAATTAAATCCAATGTCGTACACATGTCTCACTAACGTTTTCTTTCATTACTTGGTCCGTTTTGCATTTTATAAAGCCCTATAACGATGGATGCATGGCGCTGTCTTGAAAAGTCACATCTGCGCTCATGCAAAGATGAAGGTAATTCAGAACAACATGGATGAATGTCGGGCAGCCATCATTTGACAAGAAGAAGCAATCATCATGTATGCATGTGTCCATGTATGTATGTATGTATGTATGTATGTATCTATCTAACTATCTATCTATCTATCTATGTAATTGTTCAGTTTTATTTCAAGAATGACATGTCTGTCTGTCTGTCTGTATGTATTCATTATTCAGTTTTATTTCAAAATTTCTTGCCAATAGAGGAAGAACCGGTTTCTAACCTAGATCCAAGGATCCTTCATTAGAATTTCAACAATAGCAACAGAGTATTTTTGCTTGTATGCATACGTGCAGTTTTCTGTGTTTTGTTTTATGTATGCATTCTCATGCATATAGTTGCATGTCTAGACATGCTGATATATACTTAAATGATAAACTTCTCGAAAGCTTTACAGATTTTAATCTTCGAATCAGTTTTCTCATTTCTGGTTTTGAGAAGCCAAATTTCTCAAGATTGGTATTTAGGCAGTGTGTTACATATCCCAGTGCTCCAATAATTACAGGTATAAACCTGAAATATGTATGTATGTATGTTTGTGCGTACGTATGTATGAAATGTATGTATTTGAGACGTTAGAATAAAATTTGAAGGCTGATTCGTCATTATTTCTGTCCAGGAGATCAAACGATAGCGAAGTTAATATATTGTTGACATGATGGTGTTAGTGTTCATGCCAGTGGTTAGTTTATATTTATATCATTTTCCTCTTACGACAGCTTTCACCTAATTATAAATTGGTGCAATGTTAATAGTAGTGAACATTGTGCTGTTGGGAACGGTTACTATAGTGATGTTGGTAGTGGTTATCGAAGTGGTGGTGGAAGCAGAGGTGCTTATAATGGTGATGAGGTTCTTGTTCGTTGTCTTGAAAGTGTAAGCAATGGTAGGAATGGAAATAACATCGTAGTAGCAGTGGTGTGACGTAAAAGTTATTACCAAGGGTTATGATAAAGGAGACATATTACCTGCAGTAGAAATAGTTCTACTAATGCCCGTGGTTCTTGAAGAAGACTGGATTTGTAGTGGTAACCATAAATGCAATAAGGATACAACCAGGGGCGTATATTCCGGGTGTGCTAGATATGTGCGGCACACCCAACGAAAATGACAAAATCATTATAAATATTAGTCTTACTCATTAATTTATTCATAAATCTTAAAGGAAAATTGTTGTAATAACCTTGCTCGAAATTCGTGGTATTGGGTGTGGCACTATACCCAATACAGCAACCATCATATGCTACTGGATACAACAGTGTTGTATAAGTAGAAGTTGTTGTATAGTGAAACGTTAGCACGCCGGGCGAAATGCTTAGCAGTATTTCGTCTGCCGTTACGTTCTGAGTTCAAATTCCGCCGAGGTCGGCTATGCCTTTCATCCTTTAGGGGTCGATGAATTAAGTACCAGTTACGCACTGGGGTCGATGTAATTGACTTAATCTCTTTGTCTGTCCTTGTTTGTCCCCTCTATGTTTAGCCCCTTGTGGGCAATAAAAAAATAAGAAAATAAGAAACTGTACGCCCTCCCGGTGAACAGTGGTAGTAGTCAGCCATTATAAATAGACCAGTAGCCGATCGACAAGAGATGGCTAGAAGGTCGAGAGTACGTGTAGACTGTGTTGATAGTCGTGTCTGTGCTGATATAGTGACTATACTGTGATACTGAGTGGACATTATAACGATCTAACCTTTTGAGGAAAATAATACTGTACGACTGGAGATCGTACAGTGCCAGATAGAACCATTCTGTCGGTGACATCGGAATATAAGGATATCGATCAGAGCGACAACCGTCGTCAAAGACAGACACGACAGAGGCAAAAGACCGCTTTGCAACAGTTTAGGCTTTCAATGGTGCTTAATCTATCGACTCTAAAAGGATGAAAAGCAAAGTCAACCTCGGCAGAATTTGAACTCAGAACATAAGGGCCGACGAAATGCCGCTAAGCATTTCGCTCGGCGTGCTACCGATTGTGCCATCTCGCCGCCTTAATAATAAGAATGGTTTCAAATTTTTCCACAAGGTCAGCTATTCTGGGGAAGCGGATAAGTCAATCACCTCGTTCTCAGCATTCAGCTGGTATTATTTTATCGACCTGAAAGGATGAAGGGTAAAGTCAACCTCGGCGGAATTTGAACTCAGAACGGAGTGACGGGCGAAATACCGCTAAGCACTTCATCTGGCGTTTCACCGCCCTCATAATAATAATAATAATAATAATAATAATAATAATAATAATAATAATAATAATAACAATAATAATAACAACAATAATAATAATAATAATAATAATAATGGTTTCAAATTTTGAAACAAGGGCAGGCATTTTGGTGGAGCAGATGTGTCGATTAAAGTGACTCCAGTTTTCAACTGGTAATTATTTTATCGACCACAGAAGGATGACAGACAGAAGTCGACTTCGGCAGAATTTGAACTCAGAACGTAGCACCAGACGAATTACCGCTAAACATTTCGTCCGGCGAGCTAAAGATTCTGCCAGCTCACAGCCTTAATAATAATAATACCACATGTTATACGTCTAGGTATTTCCATGTATGGATATACATGCGGAGCTTCTTACTGTGTACTACTAATATAATAATAAGAAGAAGAATGATAAGAATGATAAGAATTTCAAATTTTGGCACAAGGCCAGCATGGTTTTGGTTGGGGTTAAGTCGATTGCATCGACCTCAGTGATTAACAGGTACTTATTTTATCGACCCCAGAAGGATGAAAGGCACAGTCGAAGAATTTGAACGCAGAAGGTAAACACGGATGAAAATTCGGCTAAAGATGTTGCCCGGCTCTCTAACGGTTCCGCCAGCTCGCCGCCTTAATAATAATAATAATAATAATAATAATAATAATAATAATAATAATAATAATAATAATGATGATGATGATGATGATGATGATGATGATGATGATGATGATGATGATGATAATAATAATAATAATAATAATAATAATAATAATAATAATAATAATAATAATAATTGTAATGTGTTGACAATATTAGTAATGGTAATGAAAAGGACAAAGAAAACTATGGTCTTCATACAAAACCATTCAGAGCACTAATACCGCCATTACAATATCGCTTTTGTCATACTTCAACAGTTTTGGTAACAACGCGACGACATGTTTCTCCGAACTGCTAGAAAAAGCAGTTATACCAACCCTTGTATCATACAGCTCTACAGTTTGATAGCGCTTGTGTGATGGTCAGGTCACTGGATGGAACAAGACAGTTATAAAACAATCGCTGAGTGAGAAGCGAAGACAATCGAGCTGCCAATAATGAAAGCATGTTCCTAAAAGCACGAGAATAATTCGGGTATTATAATGAAACGTTTTTAAATAAAGGGTTCTGCGATATGATTACATAAAAGGAACTAAGAGCATCCTGCCTGTGAACGATAATAGGAAAAGAAACATTTAATGTTACTATTCAATATTTAATCTACGAGAAAGAAATTATATAGCGAGGGAATTCTATAATTTGATAGATTACCATTATTCGTCGAGGCATAAAATATCTTTTATAGTTTATTGTATTGTCTATAGCTTACTAGTTTCATATATATACATATATATATAT
>NC_068987.1:108684721-108689841 GCF_001194135.2 Octopus bimaculoides
TATATATATATATATATATATATGCATGTATTATGTAATAATGATATAACGCAAAGATGGAAGTTAACAAGCTTTAATAGTAGATCATGACGTTCGTTTCTGCTTTCCAAAGCAGCTTTAATTTGCTAGGTTCATATGGCATTGTGTAAAATTACTCTAAACAATTACTATATTTTTGAACAACGTTTCCTCATCGGGTGAAGTGCGATCAAGAACTGCGAGTTTTCTGAATTTACTATCTCAAAAATGTACAATAGTGGCTGTGTGATAAGTAGCTTGCTTACCAATCACATGGTTCTGGGTTGAGTCCCACTGCGTGGCACCTTGGGCAAGTTATCTACTATAGTCTTGGGCCGACCAAAGCCTTGTGATTGGATATGGTAGACTAAAACTGAAAGAAGCCCATCGTATATAGATAGATAGATAGATAGATATATAGATGTATATATGTATGTGTTTGAGTGTCTGTGTTTGTCCCCCCTCCATCGCTTGCCAACCGACGTTGGTGTGTTTAGGTCCCCGTAACCTAGCGGTTCGGCAAAGATCCCGATAGAAGCACACGTAGAGAGCTGCTATTGAAATGTATAGTAATTGTTTAGAGTAATGTTACATATCACTGTATGAATATAAGCTCGGTAACTTAAAACTGGCGTGAGGTGCAGGAACGTACGTCGTGTTTAACTATAAAAGCCTGCCAACTTGCATTTTCGTGCATCCTTTCCGGGTCGATAAAATAAATACCCGTTGAATACTGGAGTCCTTGTAATCGACTCGTCCCCACCCCTCAAAATTACTCCCCTTCTGGCAAAATTTGAAACATTATTATCATTCTTAATGTGGTTGTTGTTATCATTCCTTCGTAACACGGTGAAGGTTAAAATGCACCAGAGTTTTTAGTCATCTGTGAAGTCACAACAAGGACCTCATCCAGATAATGCTTTCCTTATGATGTGCGCTGATAATAATAATTATATATATAACGAGGATTCACACAGTTTCCATTTACCAAATTCACTAACAAACTATTGTGCAGACTTGTAGCTATACGAAGAGTGTATGGAAACTTTTCAGCTTTCAAGATCTTTGAGCCTTGAAGTCTTGTACCTTCATGGGAAGTCTTGTATCATGTATTGTTTTTTTGTTTTGTTTTGTTTTGTTTTGGGGGGGTTTTTTTGTTTTTTTGTTATTTTTTTGAGGCTGAAGACTTTTCATTCTTTTCGAAGCAGATCACACTTGCAGAACGTGTCTTGCAATGGAACTGAACCCGGAATCGCGTGCCTGCAAAGCGACCTTCTAAACCATACAGTTTTGTACGTCTACGTTAACTTTATTATAGTTTATAATTTATTTCATCTGATTTACGCTTCTCATGCATAAAGTAGGTATTAATTAATGACGAGCTGCCAAAATACGTACGGATACAAATTTTGTCATCCACAACAGAGATTTGCTAATTTATCTCTGCCTATATTGCAATTGAGCCTTCTTACCGTTTGGGTAAGAAACCCGGGTATCTCTTCTCTAGGAAACGGTCAACAAACCATGAAACACTGTCAAGAGAAATCTTAATTTTTCTAAACACTATGAAATAAGCACATACACTCACAAGTATGTGTGCTGGGATATGCATGTATGCACGAGTATAAAAGGTTATATGAATACACCCGTACAAGTGTGTATACATATACATTGATATGTGAGTGTTGTTGTTGCAGACAAATATTTCAGCGGTAGAATGCTTCATCTATATCCATTTATCTAGATATATAAGTTCCCATATGCAATTGCATGTAAGAATTTGTCATCATTTATATAAATATAAATAGCCACGCTAGGAACACATCAGAATAGACAAATAAATATTTTATGGAAATCCAGTCTTCTTAATCCATACTTTTTTGTAAAAGATATTACCATTTTTTAAACGAAAGGTTCTGATGCCAACACTAAATTCGACATTTATCTGACCTATGCTATGTGACAAATTGAACTGGCACTATTTGTAAGCATATTTTTAGGAACACTAAAATAAAACTCTATTTATATAAAAAGAGCCTCGATTAATTATGAAGACCATCATCCGATATAAATTATGAATTCCTTAAGACACAACTCTTACCCTCTTACATTTGCGCGTGACTGAACTCCCGAACAATCACAAAATTCCGTATCAAACCAGAATAACTGGCTCCAATATCCCTGTCTATCAACTCACATCCTACAAGCATATACCCTACTCCCCCTTTCCTTCCCAATTCTCTCTCCTATACAATCACTTCCAAATTTAATTATCATACGTCTTACTCCACCCTGCGGAAAGCCATATAAAGCAAAATTAAAAATGAAGAAAATAAACCACAGCCCAAGTATGGTTAGTGAGTCGAAACTTCGAAGTCACTTATTAATAAATGTTTATATATGTGTGTGTGTATGTGCGTGTGTGTGTATGTGCGTGTGTTTGTATTGTGTGTCTTTATGTTTGTGCGTACGTGTGTGTGTGTGCATGCTTGTGTGCGCGCGCTGGTCTATGTATGTTTGTGATTATGTGCATAGAGTGGGAGTGGAAAGACATAAATACAAGCCCATATCATATACACACATACTATGGTCTTCCAAATCGTCTCCGTCTACCAAATCCATTCCAAAGGCATTTATTGACCCAAGGTGCCGCGCAGTAGGGCTGAACCCCAAACCACATGGTAACAACTCAAGCTTCTTAAACACACAACCATGCACTTCAGCGTGGCGGTGATCAGAACCTCGGCCGACCGACTCGAACCCCTTTAAAGTAGTCCGGATCCCCTTGGCGGGCGACGGTCACCTATAACGTGGCTGCTCCGCCGCCGGCTCCTGGCGATTTTGAGTGACGACTAACTGATTGATTACACGCCCATTTGAGCGAGCGGGACTATCCGTTTAAAATTTGTTTTGCTGTAAATGGAAAAAGGTGTGTTCGATGCTTTGTTTTGCTTTGTTGAGCCCCTGGCCGATTATTGGTTTCCCAAAGCGTGCCTCCTCAAAGGAAAGCCGATCCGTTGCAAGGTCAGCAAATTTTAGGAGAGAGGGCAAGTCTATCACATCAATTCCAGTATTTCATTGGAGTCGATTTAACAAACTCGCCTTTTAACGACCTCGAAGGGGTGAAAGGCAAAGTTACCTCGGCCTCATTTGCACTCGGAACTTAAAAAGCCAGAAGAAACGCCGCACAACATTTTGTCCGACATACTAACGACTCTGCTATGTCACCATCTTGCTTCATATGCTTTTCATTATCATCATTGGTTAAGCTATAATCGAGCAGATCTATTTTTGTTCTTTTATTTAGGCTTCGTGTAACACGGGCTGTGTTATCTAACGTGTCATTTGTTCTAGACAACGATACATTGTTTGAGGCAAATTTGAAAACTATGTCTAGCAGATTGAATGTCAGCGCTAAGTTTTCCCCTCTCGTGCTAAGGTCCAATATTCGATAAAATTGTGTGCGTTTATTTTGAGTAATATTTTTGGTCGATGATATTGTTTCACATTCTTTTATTGTGTCATTTACAGTTATATCATATACACGATTTTATTCACAGTTAGAATAAAACGACATAGGATTGAATAGTTAAACTCTATTCAATCGTTACTGGTTAATGCGTGTGTACACCGTGGGTAGTTAAGTTTATATGTATGTTCATATATACATGCAACACATAATTACACAGATACACACACATATACGAGCGCGTGAAATTACTCAAATTTCTCTCCCTCTCTCCCTCTCTCCCTCTCTCTCTCTCTCTCTCTCTCTCGCTCCTTCTATCAATCTCTATCGATTTGTATGTCGATATATATATATATATATATATATATATACACACACATATATATATGCACACACGCATATATATGCATACAAACATCTATGCATACATTCATACAAACATGCATACATACGTATGTACATGCATATTCATATTTACACTATGAGCGTGCGTGTATGTCTGTGGATGTTTTATGTATGACTGTTTTATGGGCGCACACGTACCACACACATATATATATACACATTCATCCCTCCAACTATCCATCCATCTATCTATCCATCCATCCATACATACATACATACATACATACATACATACATACATGTACTAAAACAGATACACATGAAGTCGACCCATTGCAACCAAACAAAAAATATATATATATAACATATTTGGCGTCAGATCTAATGAAAATATTGTATTTTATAAAATAGGTGCAGAGCTGACATTTTGCTAATCAGAGGTTCCTTATAGATTATTATATTGCCGAAGACAAGCTGGAAGAGCAGTATTTTGCTGAAAGTAATTGTCTCTTAAAATTTAGTTATGAGCTCTGCTTGAACAGCGAAATTATCTGTTTGCAGATTTTAATGCACATTTTTTTTCTCCTGTAATTCATTTATATGCATCGCCAAAATACGCTAAGCTAACCAAGGATATTAACTTCTAAAATTCGTGGAGCGAAATACAACAAAATGGCCGCTTGTACGAAGCGCAGATATGTAGCGTTTTAATTTTGGGTGGGGGAAGTTTTAGATAAATAGAAAGGAATGGCGGAGCGTCCCATTGTTTGTTTATTCGATTGCTTCGTTGGTTGGCTGGCTGGTTGATTGGTTGGTTGGTCCCTTCCTTGGTTGGTCGGTTCCTTGGCTGGTTTTTATTGCTTTATATCCCCATGTTATTGCGAAGTGGCTCGTTGATTTTGTTCTCGTTTTCTTTTTAATTTTTATTGTCATTGTTTTCAATCTTATTTTATTCGCGGGTTCAAACCAGACATAACCATGTAGACCTATTATTATCAAAGACGTTTCAAATATGACATTTCAGTTCTATCTCAGCCACTGCATATATAACGCTACGAGGTGATTGCACTTTCTTGAAAGGGTACTCTTTTACTCTTTTTACTCTTTTACTTGTTTCAGTCATTTGACTGCTGCCATGCTGGAGCTCCGCTTTTAGTCCAGCAAATCGACCCCAGGACTTATTCTTTGTAAGCCTATTACTTATTCTATCCGCCCCTTTTGCCGAACCGCTAAACACGGGGACCTAACACGGGGTCCTAAACACACCAGCATCGGTTGTCAAGCGATG
>NC_068987.1:108690380-108694368 GCF_001194135.2 Octopus bimaculoides
GCGGAAGCGGAGGCGGAAGCGGAGGCGGTGGTGGCGATGGGGGTGCTGGTGGGGAATGGTGCTGGTAGGGGTGGTGCTGGTGGTGGTGGTGCTGGTGGTGCTGGTGCTGGTGATTGTAGTGTGGTGGTGCGGTGGTGGGTGAGTGGGAGGGATCAGTCCCAGGTCAATCTTGATCTATTATCAAAAGGTATTCCAGCCAGACTGTTTACACACCATCTTGATTTCTTCTTTATGCATGAAATCGCATAGTTTGGAAGAGATGGTCGTGGTGACTATTATTTAGTCCAAGGTCAGGTGTGTTTTATCAACCATCTTCTCTTTTTACCATCCTGCCCTTTTCATAAACTATGTAACTCAGATTACGCTATACAGTGTGATCTTTCCCCAATCCTACATGTCCTGGCTGCTATTTCTAGCACTATGTACTATCATGAAAAGGCTTTTACGTCGACTCTTTGGTACTGAGGGAGTTACATATGTTGTTGTTTTTGTTGTCGCTGCTGCTATTGTTGTTGTTATTGTTGTTGTTGTTGTTGTTGTTGTTGTTGTTGTTGTTGTTGTTTTCATAGCGCTCGGTAAGCAGACTAATGATCAAAGACGCTCTCTTTGTGACTATCCAGTCTGTTTCCATTACTGTTTAGGTTATCTCAGAACTGCCTATTACAGCGCACGTCTTTTTGTTATGCGGTTCGATTATAATTTGAAGGAAATTTGGCTACTATTTCTAACATTTCGAGCAAGAACATGGAGCACTTACTTTCAAATACTTGTGTTCCCGTCCGTTTTTTTTTAGTTTACTCTGTTTGTCAGCCCTCATCAAAGCATTCAAAACGAGAACATTCCACATAATTTTCAATCTGTGTATCTCGAGTTACATTAGCCAATGTATAGATAGGGTGTAACTTGAGAGAGATTTTGCTGCTATTTCTAGAAATGTGAATAACGGTGTGGAAGGTGCCACGTTGAATTATGATACTTTCAGTAGTTTTGCCACATCCAGCAAGCCTATGACCCAAGACATGCTCTCGGACAAAGGTGTACTTTGTCTAGAACGTACGAGTGATATATATATTTCAAACATTGTGCATCCAGAATTACATTATCCGATGTGTCTTTTTTAAGACAGTAGATTGGGAATTGAGGGATATCTACTTGCTATTTCAACCAAATGAAGCAACCGCGAAGACACTCGCTGGTTCAACTCCCAAGGTGGCTTTCGAAACGGCCGGTGGAACCGAAACGTTAAAGTGCTATGTAAATTCTCCACCACTGTCGTTTCTCAACAAGGCTTGTGGCCTATTCTTATTTTAAATTGTTGCAGCTAAAGCCTTTTGCAGAGATAAAATTTTGTTCCAACACGACACTGTCATGTGTTGCAATGTAACTTGGGTTCATATGCGACTTGTGATTCTCGTTGATTTTAGATAATGCAAACCATTTAGTTGAAGATTACGAGAACAAAGAGACTATGAAAAAATCTCTAAGCGGTTGCTGCTCTGCTATATAAAATTAGAAAAGAAACTGGAATGATACGTTGGATAATGTAGTCCTTGATAAACTACGTTTGATATATAATTGAGGTGATCACGCTAGAATGCTTTTTATTATCAAGACTGACACGTAAAAAAAGAAATCAACTGCAGTAACAAGACCATTATGAATCAACGTGGTGGCATTTATCTTGTAGCTTGCCCTCCTAAAAATGATAGCCAAATATAACTCAAAATTTATTCTAGAGTCTTAAGAAAAAAAATGAGCGTAATATTCGTAAAGTTTATCCATTACAGGTTCTAAATGAGAAGAAACATTCCGATTGCCAAAGCTAGAATGTTTCTTGATTATAAATCTGTTCAATCAGGATTGGCCCAGGGTTAAACAACAATAGCGTATATTAACTATTTATGAATCAACGGGGAAGCATTCAACTGATCGTTCAACCAAACCAGCCAGAAATAGCAGCCAATCTCCCTCAGATTAATTATACTATTTGGGAAAGGATAAAGGTAGGAGACTTTGGAGCACATACTCATAGGCATAAACAAAATATCAATAAAAAATGATAGTAGTGGCACGTTAGGAATGCTTTTGGCCATACTTCTGTTCCATAAACTCAGAGTTAAACAATAACAATAACAATATTGACAATGTTCAAACTTTATTTAAAGAGTTGAGAATACAACGACAACACGCTGGAAATATCATTAATGTTTATATGTCTACGTGATATGTCCGTATTAAAAACATAAGAAAATCGATAAGTGGATTTTTTTGATATTTCTTTTTGTCTTGTTAAAAGTATTATCCGTGGATGTCTCTTAGGGTTTAATATTCATTTCTGTTTTACTTTTTTCGCAACATATTTACAAGGATGCCTTGCAGTATAATGCTATGATACAATTATTTTTACACAAAGGTAAAAATAAAAAAACTAATAAAAAAGAAACTAATATAACAAAAATAGAATCAGAAAATTCTTCTTTTTTGTAATCAATTTTCCTCCTTTGAAAAGAATTACTGAAATTTTGACAGCAAATAAATACATTATTATTTTGTTCTTATTTTGACAACTTCACAACACCACAACCAACATACACATTTGTACATTTACATAATGATTCGCTTATCACACTACTTCATTCAGAGTATATAGTAAGCGCAATGTTCCCGCTGTTGAGGTGAAAATATGAACGAAATATGTTCGAAGTTATCTCCCATATGTGTAGAAACAATTAAAACAATATTAGGAAATATTAATAATTGACCCATTTTTCATTTTTCCTCTTTTTTACACCGCAGAATAATTTTTCCTGATTAAGATTTTCATTCTCCTAGTTAAGTTATAATATTAACATATATATAGATATATATTCCCTGTTGGCCAGAGAAATTTTCCAAAGTTACGGAAGACTATGATAGGTGGCATGATTGAGGTGGAAAACCCCGAGATTCGACCGGATGATAACGAGATCCAGGGGAATTGTTATATCCCAAATATTTTTGCAGACATGTTTACCTGATAAGAACTGACGTGGGGTTAAACAACAACGTTACTATTGACAATGTGCAAAATATATTTAAAGAGCTTAAAATACATACACGATATCTAGGAAATATCGTTAATGTTACTATGTTTACGTGATATGTATTAAATGCATATATAAATCTTCCATATTTCCTATGTATATTATCCATGGATTTTTCCTTCATTTTTTTTTGTGTGTCTTTTTGTTGGTTTTCAAAGTTTTTCTTTTCCTGTGTTGCTTTTATTTTCTCAGCAACGTGTTTTCAGAAGAGGTCTTGCAATGTGACACTTTAATACAATTATTTCTTTGAAAAAAATTATTTTTATCTCTCAAATAAAATTACAGAAGTTTTGACAGTAAATAAATTCTCCATGTTTCTTTTGTTTCGTTTTATTATATGTATTATTTTACTCTGACATTTTTGGACAATTTTACAACACTATTAAGAACAGTTTGGTTTGAACCTATCGATTCCAATCTAGAGGACGTCTTACTGCTTACTGTATATAGCAACGAACGATCCTATGATTTGATTAAATCACAGGTGATGGTAGCGGAGGAGGAGTAGTGAGCTAACAGGGCAAAGTTACTTATATAATAAATGAATATATGGAAAGTTGCAGATTTTATGTCCTCGGATTTAAACATGAGGGGGAATAAGTGCATATATATAGTGCAACAAATCTTTGCTTACTACATAGTCTCTCTTCCTATCGTGTTCTTTCTGTCACTCTCTCTCTCTCTCATATATATATCTATATATATATATATATATATATATTTGTATATGCTCTTTTTTTTTTTATTTCACATGGTGTTTTCTTTATTCCCTTACTTACATCTTTGTTTATGCATTTATTTACTTATTTCTCATTTCTTTTCCTATTTATTTGCAATACTTAACCCGAGTAAGTCTATGATACACAATCCCGCACGTACAAACAAAACAAAATGCCATTCTAATG
>NC_068987.1:108694455-108697671 GCF_001194135.2 Octopus bimaculoides
TATATATATAAAATTATCTATATACATATGCATTCATATATATGTATATACACACATAGACACATATAAATGTACATTATATATATATATATATATATATATATACACTCACACAATATTTTCGCACATACACACTTACACACAGAATCACAAGGTATATAAACATATGAATGATTCCATCAACGTAGGAAAAAATAAATCTAAATAATATAATATATTTGCTTTGTTTTCGTTTTGTTTTGTTTTCTGTTTTTATATTATGTGATTTGCTGTTTGTTTCATTGTTATTGTTTTGTTGGCAAACATAAATTGATGAAAGAAAGAAAGAAACAAACAAACAATTTTATTTCCATTTCCTTCTTACCAAAAGGAATATGTCCAGTGCATTTGCATTTTTGCCATTTTCAGTTTCATCCACTTGTCATTTACGGGGGCAGTGTTCATTGCTATCGTTATTATTATTATTATTATTATTATTATTATTATTATTATTATTATTATTATTATTATTACTATTATTATTATTGTTATTATTATTATGGTTGTTGCAGTTTTTTCTGTCGTTGTCATCGTTGTTGTTGCTGTTGTATTTCCTGCTCTGATTTCTTTTGAACAGCCTTCGCTGGATCCCACAAGGAATACTTCAAAACGGATCTTAGAATGTTATTACGCGAGTAAAGGAAATCCTGTATAATATACGTGCGAAAAATCGTAAACCTCGTGTAGAAATCGAGAATTTGGAGAAAATCGATACGGTGTTATTAAACTTAAGTTGCCGGCTTTCAGCCATATATTTAGCTTTCAGTCTTATATTTCATACTCTGTCATCACCAGTGCTGACGTGATATGCCCATAGATAATACACATAACTTCCAAAATGTTCCAACTCAATTAACTTTTTCTTTAATTGCTCAGCCTGGGGAAAGATGTAATGATCATGGCTTACGCAGACCAACGGAAACAGATGGGAACGAGGCGGTTAACGTTGCATTAAACTGTTGCATGCTGATACCTGAAGGAAAGCTATGGACAGGGATTTGTATCCAAAGCGTCAGTGTTCGGGGAAGGAGGGACTAGGCATTAAGTGCGCAGTTTGATGGAATAGCAATCGGCCTCACTGGAGGATAAAGCGAGGAGAGACGAATGAGCCCGTAATTGTATTAGCCTAGCCAGCTCCAAAGAGCATAATGACGATAGAAAAGTAAGCGAACTTCGGACCCTCTGTCTCTTCTATTCTATCGCCACTATAGCATTAAAGAAATAAATGAATTGAGAACAATGTCTTATCTTTTACTTCTTTCCGTCAATAGATTGCGGCTATACTGGGGGCACACCTTTAACGGGTTAAGTAGATCGAATCGAATCAAGCAATTACTTTTAAGTTTGTTACCTTACGGAGGATATAAACAAACCGACACCGGTTGTCAAGCGGTGAGATGAACAAACTCAAATCAAAGACATATGCACATACACATTCACACAAACACAGATGTGTGGTAAGTAGCTTCATTACCAACCACATGGTTCCGGGATCATTCCCACTGCGTGGCATCTTGGGCTAGTGTCTTCTACTATAGCCTCGGGCCGACCAAAGCCTTGTGAGTGGATTTGGTAGACGGAAACTCAAAGAAGCCCGTCGTATATATGTATATATATATATATATATGTATATATATATGTGTCTGTGTCTTTGTGTGTCTATGTTTGTCTCCCCAACATCGCTTGACAACCGATGCTGGTGTGTTTACGTCCCCGTAACTTAGCGGTTCGGCAAAAGAGACCGATAGAATAAGTACTAGCCTTCCAAAGAATAAGTCCTGGGATTGATTTGCTCCACTAATAGTGGTGCTCCAGCATGGCCGCAGTCAAATGACTGAAACAAGTAAAAGAGTAAAGAATAAAAGAGTAAAGAGTAAAAGAGTAGGTATGTATGTATGTATGTATGTGTATATACGACGGGTTTCCATACAGTTGCTGTCTACGAAATTCACTCACAAGGTATTGGTAAGCCCTATAGCATATGGCTTTTGCACAAGGTGTTATGGCGTGGGATTGAACTTGGAACTATGTGGTTCCAAGGCGAGTCTCTTAACCACACAATCATCCTTTTACCTAAATGGACGAAACCATACAGCATGATTCTCGACCACTCAAACATGTACATACATTAGATTGTTTTGAACACTCAATACAACTCCCATCTTCCACGTCTCGTTGCTTACCTCTAGCTACATAGTAAAAATTGTCTCAAATTTTGCCACAAGGGCAGCCATCTTGGAGGAGGGGTTGTGTCGATAACATCTACCCCAGTGTTCAACTGGTACTTAATTTATCGGTCCCGAAAGCATAAAAGGCAGAGTCGACCTCGGCGGAATTTGAACGCAGAACATAGAACATAGCGGCAGACGAAATACTGATAAGCATTTCGCCTGGCATGCAAACGATTCTGCCAGCTCACCAACTTTTACGTACCCTTCATAATCTCTACCACTCTACCCTCACATTTTCCTCCTTCGTGTGGAACTTGAAGAAGTTGATGAGACCTTGATGTATGGGGAGAAGCTCTATATCCAAACACTTCGACTGCGTCGGCCTTTGTTGCCTCGGGATCAACACGGTCAAGACGAAAATTCTGACAACACTATGCTTCTTGGTGTCTCTCTGCTCGACCAAATCTCAAACAGCATCTGAGACCAATTCTTGCAGTGCAGGCTAAAGTGGTTTGACCACGTCTGCAGGACGAGCACTGCAAGTTTTTTGGCGACAGTCACACACGCACTGAAGAATCCGAGATAACACACTAAAGAAAACATGCGCGAAACAAACTGAGGAAGACTTGAAGTCACAACGTCATGACTTCAAGCATGCTACGGCCAACGCTGTGGTTAGGAAAGCGTGGAATGACATCATTGTCAGAGTCTGTCATCCAGCGACATCCACAATAGGGTATTGGTTAACAGGACAGCCTCCCACTGCGATCGCCAGTTTGGGATTTTAGTTCCTTACTTACAGCTGTGTAAACCAGGCATTTTCTTTCGGCATTGTCACTTTTTGTTGTTGGCACTCCGTCGCTTACGACGTCGAGGGTTCCAGTTGATCCGATCAACGGAACAGCCTACTCGTGAAATTTACGTGCAAGTAGCTGAGCACTCCACAGACACGTGTATCCTTAACGTAGTTCTCGGGGATATTCAGCGTGACACTGTGTGACAAAGT
>NC_068987.1:108698319-108699167 GCF_001194135.2 Octopus bimaculoides
TATATACAGGGATGGCCAAATGTCACGCGACAGTAAATTAAAATTTCATAAATATTATTTATAATTCAGTATTGACTCGAATGGAAAAATGTGTCGGTCAAGAACGACTTCAGTTTGAATAACTTTCATGACGTTTCATATTTAGATACTACTATTAATTTCGTTCAGTTCTTAAACAAATTAATCTTGCAATTAAATGATTTAGATTTACTGTCAGGTGACTTTTGGCCAACTCTGTATATATATTTTTTATATTCTTTTATTTGTTTCCGTCATTTGACAACGGCCATACTGGAGCACCGCCTGTAGTCGAGCAACTCGACCACAGAACTTATTAAGCCTAGTGCATATTCTGTCGACCTCTCTTACCGAACCGCTGGGTTACAGGGACGTAAACACACTAGCATCAGTTGTCTAGCGATGTTGGGGGGAAATACAAACACACAAACATACACAAACATTATATATATATATATACAACGTGCTTCTTTTAGTTTCCGTCTTCCTAATCCACTCACAAGGCTTTGGTTGGCTCGAGGCTGTAGTAGAAGACATGTGTCCAAGATTCCACGCAGTGGGACTGAACCCAGAATCATGTGGTTGGTAAGCAACTGCTTACAACACAACCACTCCTATACGATTGTGTGTGCGCGCGCACGCGTGTGTTTATATATATATATGTGTGTGTGTGTGTGTGTGTGTGTGTGTGTGTGTTATTTCTTTATTGCCCACAAGGGGCTACACACAGAGGGGACAAACAAGGACAGATAAACACGGATTAAGTCGATTATATCGACCCCAGTGCGTAACTGGTACTTATTTAATCGACCCCGAAAGGATGAAAGGCA
>NC_068987.1:108699177-108700711 GCF_001194135.2 Octopus bimaculoides
TGTGTGTGTGTGTGTGTGTGTGTGTGTGTGTGTGTGTGTGTGTGTGTGTATAAGTAATTATTTCGATTTGGGTATATGTTTAGTAGTATGCTGTTTAAAGCACTTACACCATTTAGGCTACCTGATGCCATCCATGTTTATATAATCGTCACTGGATCCATGTCAGGAATTCCGCAATGTTCGTTGATTTTATAACGAATGAAGGAAACGGAAAATGGAGTTAGCAAGAATCTTTATTCAAAACACCGATCGTTTCGGCCCGCCCTCACAGATGGGATATTGCACAGCTAGTTATGATGTATCCATAAGTGCAAGCTACATTTCCTCATACCGAGAATCGTTTGGGATGTTGTGGTCGCTACAGACGACAACAACATGCAAACGAAGAGACACACACATACGAGGGGTGTATGAAAAGTTTTGAGCCTTCAAGTCTTGTCCCTTCATCAGAAGTCTTGTATCATGTCATGTGTTTTTTGAGGCTTAAGACTTTTCATACACCTCTCGTACGTATACGACGGGCTTCCGCAAATACCTTTATTCAGAAGATACCGATCGTTCCCAAGCTATATAATAGAAGACACTTGTCTAAGACACCATGCTATGGGATTGTAGCAGAAACTGTGTGGCTGCAAAACGAGGTTCTTAACCACACAGCCATGCCGGCCCTTGTAACTATTGCCCATGCTAATTTTCCTTTCTTATTTCTTCGGTTTTTTTTGTTTTTTTTTACTGATATACTCTATTCCGAGCTGCGATTTTAACATTATCTACATTTCTGGAACGTTACTGCATGATGTGGCGAAACTTTAGCTTCTACTTCTAGTAGGTCGATCGACAGCAAACAGGATCCTTTGCTGGCTTTGTCGTTACATCATAATTGTACTAAAGAGAAATTGACTAAAGTCAGTAGGTACAAATACATATGTACATACGTGCCTACTGCTACTACTACTACTACTACTACTACTACTACTACTACTACTACTACTACTACTACTACTACCAGTGCAATGTTTAATATTCAGCAGTTAGAGCGACATCCAAACGCCCAAAGAATAATTGTTAAAAATAAAGCCAAATAAATATGCTACCACGTGTAGACTGACGGAAATTTGAAACTCCTATACGCACACACACTCATAACATATGTATATAAATATGTATATGTGTGTGTGTGTGTGTGTGTGTGTATAAATAAATATATATATATAGAGATAGATAGATAGATAGATAGATAGATGCACACACATACACACACACATATATGTCTATATATATATGTGTGTGTGTGTGTGTATGTGTGTATAAACATATACGTAATAACTTATAAAATTGGACCCACGTGTATACTTAATTTTACCAGGTATTTGCTTATTCTAATCTTTCTGCTATTTATTTTACTCTCTTTGTGCATTTTATCTTAATTTATTTCTCGTATGTTTGTTTTTCTAATGTTATTTCATCTATATGTTGATAACATAGTATCTGCCTTCAGTGGTAATTATGTGTTTATATATGTATGTATATATAT
>NC_068987.1:108700792-108706628 GCF_001194135.2 Octopus bimaculoides
TATATATATATATATATATATACATATATATATATGTACTTATCCTCACTTAAACTACAAGCGTAGATTCACGTACTTGGAAGCGAATTTTCGTGTTTTAGTGTGTGTGTTAATGAGTGCGTCTGCGTGAGTTTGTGTGTGTGTGTGTGTGTGTGTGTGTGTGTGGTTATGTTTGAGTGTATATTTGAATACATGGGCGTATTTGTGAGGCGTGTATGCGTTTATGTCTTTGTGTATGTGCGTATGTGTGATACCTCTCAGATTGGTGCAAGCGATGTCGTTTGTGTTCTGCTTCAATAATATTTTTAGGTTCAACTATATGAATGTTCCAGAAAGAGAGGGAGAGAAACAGAGTGAGAGAGAGAGAGAGAGAGAGAGAGAGATAGAAAGAGAGAGAGAGAGAGAGAGAGAGAGAGAGAGAGAGAGAGAGAGAGAGAGAGAGAGAGAGAAGTGATATAAATAACATCAACAATGATAAGTATATTCTTTTCTGCTCTAGGCACAAGGCCCGAAATTTTGGGGGACGGGGCCAGTCGATTAGATCGACCTCAGTACGCAACTGGTACTTAATTTATCGAACCCGAAAGTACGAAAGTTTCTTGTCCGGCATGTTAACGATTCTGCCAGCACACCGCCTTCTATTTTTTTTAAAATAACAACCCTTGTATTTGTTTAATAATAATAAAAGCAGAGAAATAGAACCAGTGCGTGTGTTTATTATTGATATAATAACCTTTCCGAGATACAACAAAATATGCAAATATATAGATCTGAAAGTAGAGACAACTGGAATAAGAGCGTTGACAGCAGGCATCATCCTTATAATAGATACCTTGGAAATGGTTTAAAATGTAGGCAGATACATAATCAAATCACCCAGTAACTCTTTGATTTTTATATAACTTCTCTTGTCATGAAGTTAGCGTTATCTCCAGGTCGTTGCTATGGAATGAGTAAACTAGATGATTGACAAGAGTGATAAAATCTAGGCACCAGAAAAATTCTGCAAATCTTCGACTGGATTTCTTAATCCAAATATAAACATGACAAGTTTGTAATAAAAGACATTGGATGATATGGCGAAAATAGAGGATAGAGACACCTGGGGTAGGGGAGCAAGGAAGTCAAGAGATGTTATTATTGGTCACATGATTTGATGGGAATCATTTCAAATTTTGCCATATAACAGATTTACTCGGCGAGACACTCAATCATAAAGCACTAAATGTCTTGTTCTTAAATAAATTAAAAACTTTCGGTTATATTTTTGCCATTGGTTTGAAGTGGGTAATGGCTAGAGGCAGTCGTAGAAAAAGCAGAAGATGCACGTCGTAGAACTAGGGAAGGTAGACTACAGAAGGGGCTACGCTTTCTAGACTTGGAGAAAGGGTGGCGCACGTTGTAGGGGAGATGGTTGTAACGGGTGAATATATTGGCGCCGGACCTGGTGATACCAAGTACAAAAACAGGCCACTATGCCGCGTTTATTACAATCGAATATAGCCATAACGATGGAAGTATTTTCTCCCTCTTAGATATAGAAACATAATATTTTAAATGTAAGCTCACTATGAAAGATCAAGCCTCCCCCTAATGAAATTCTAATGTCTTAAGAGTCGGGGGGGTAGACAGACAGACAGACAGACAGACAGATAGATAGATAGATAGATAGATAGATAGATAGATAGATAGATAGATAGATAGATAGATAGAAGGTGAGGCGCAATAGAAACAGAATGTGAAATATATTTGGACTGATTGATATATAAATGCATTAAAAGGAAGAAAGCCATGACAAAGGTCAATTCAAAACAGAGGAAAGAGAGAATGGGGTGGGGAGAAAGAATGAAAGAAAGGGAAGAGGAAAGAAGGAAATATTGAAAGGCTTGAAAGAAAAGAAGAAAGAGGTAGGGTTTGTATAAAGAATGAAAAATAAACGGAAAACAAAGAACTGAACGAAGATAAAAAAAGAGAGACCGTGAGAGTGAAAAAAATCAAGAAAGGAAAGTTAAAAAGGCTTAAAAGAAGTGAAAAGAAAATTGGGAAAAAAGTTATAAACAGCAACTAAGAAAAGGTAGTAAAAAAAAAAGGAAACATCTAGAAAGAAAAAAAGAGAAGGGAGGAGAGCGACAGAGAATGAAAGTAAAAGTTTAAAAATACAGGAAGAAAAAAAAAAGAATGAAAGAAAGTGTGGAGTAGTTAAAAGAATGAAGTTAAATATTCCCAAAGGTGATGAATTGAATTGGAAAAGTCAAGAGAAGAATGCATCTGGAAACAATATTTGAGATAAAAGTCTTACAACAACAACAATAACAACAATTACAACAATAACAAATAAAAACGATATCAACAACATCAGCCAGAATCAACAACAGCCAACAACAACAACAACATAAGCAGCCACAGTAAAAACAACACCAGAAAGAGAAAACAGTCACACCAATGAGTCTGTGTGGGCGCCTTTATGAGGTGTCTCGCGGTACTAGAAATAGCAGCTAAACCTCACTCAAATCATATATTGCTGTCTTAAATGCGAAAAAGGAACCTCTGGTTTATTGCAATGAAGGTACCCCTAAACTAACAGGGGCTTCTTTTGTGGGTCCACAACGTGTACAATTTTCCTTCAGCTACGTGTACAATTTTTCTTTATCTACTTCCAGCCATCGTGGTACCAACTTTCATCATAGCATTCCTAAGTGAGTATTATAGACCAAAGAGAGTATTGGATATAGCTATAATGAGAATATCTATATCACCAACGAAGTATTTCCTACATGTTTCAGCTTGAACACGCCCGTTGCCAGTTGCACCCAACCAGTAAAATCCTCAGTTTGTTTGAAGGTTACTTCAATAGCATTAATAGTATTATAATATGGAGGCGCAATGTCCCAATGGTTAGGGCAGCGGACTCTCGGTCGTAGGATCGCGGTTTCGATTCACAGACCGGGCGTTGTGAGAGTTTATTGAACGAAAACACTTAAAGGTCCACGAGGCTCCGGTAGGGGTGGGGGTCAACTCTGCTGTACTCTTTCACCGCAACGTTCTCTCAATCTTTCTTGTTTCTGTTGTATCTGTATTTCAAAGGGCCAGCCCTGTCACACTCTGCGTCACGCCGAATCTCCCCGAGAACTATGTTAAGGGTACACATGTCTGTGGAGTGCTCAGCCACTTCCACGTTCATTTCACGAACAGGCTGTTCCGCTGATCGGATCAACTGTAACCCTCGTCGTCGTAACCGACGGAGTGCCACGGTTATAATATTCGGCTAGAAACAGTCCTCAGTTACAAATGACCCTATTCTATTTCGAGTTTTTTATATATATTTTTTTATACTCTACTATTTAATTTTTATTCATAAGTAACGAGCAGGCAACTACGTACTTTCCAGTTCAGTTCCTCTACGCGGCATTTTATGCCAATTGTCTTCTATTATAGCTCTGGAGACGATCAATGCCTTGTGAGTGAATTCGGTAAGCCAAAACTGTGTGAAAGCCCCTCGCATACAATTGTTTGTGTGTGAGTTTGTCGGTTTCTAAACTTGTCCTCCAGCCGCTAGGCGACCGTTTTGGGCTTGTTTAGGTCCCTGTAACGTAGCGGTTTGATTAATAAGCTATCTGAATAAGTCCCAGGCTTTGGATATAAATATTGGGATCGATTTGTTAACTAAACTCTTCAAGGCGATGCCCCGGTATGGCCGTAGTCCAATGACTAAAACAAGCAGAAGATACGCTGGTGACCCATGTAGTCATATATTTTGATAATTGATTATTCTTTTCTACTCTAGGCACAAGACCCGGAATTTTGGGGGAGGGGGCCAGTCGATTAGATAGACCCCAATACGTAACTGGTACTTAATTTATCGACCCTGAAAGGATGACGGGCAAAGTGGACTTCGGTGGAATTTGAACTCAGAATGTAAGTACAGACGAAATACCGCTAAGCATTTCGTCCGGCGCGCTAACGTCTCTGCCAGCTCGCCGCCTTCTGGATAATTAAATATTACGAATTGTATTAAAAATTATTAGAATATTTTGTGGTGTAGAAGTAGAAACAATTTATTTCTCGTAAATTTTAACAAAATCTTATACGAAACCCCATATGGGGCCCGGTGGAGAACTTTTACTCTGGACAAACGTTAACTGATAAAAAAAAAAACGATCAATGATAGATGCATCTTTACTGTGGTCCTGCCTCTGTAGAGTTGGGCATAGCTAATATTGCTTGTTTCAAGGATAGTCGGATATTTTTCACAAAGTCTTTTATACTCTCACGCAATATATCACTTGATAAACAATCTCACCTGTCCAGGTACTGAAATTTCTGCACTGCAATCCCATCTATGCACCTAACAATCTTGATTCTCATTTTTAGCTCCGCTTTCTTTTCAATTAGATGACGCGCGTCATAATTTTCTTGCGTTGAGGAAATATTTTCGTTAATATGGTTTGTTAATGTAGATTGTTATTGACATAAGGTTCCTTTTTAAAGTGTTAGTCTGATTAAATGTGGAACCCCCCCCCCTTTCAGAATATCATGCACTTATGATTAATATAACAGCCGTGTCATGAAGTGCAATCTTTGCAAACAAGATACAAATTCTATCAAAAAATTATGCACTACTTTATTATATTACAGAAGTGTCATAAGTGATGAGGCCTATAAATACACTCCACGCTTGTTGCTTGGCTATATTTCACTTATCATATCTTCAAACTGTTGTTTGAAATGTATTTTTAAACTGCATAGTGGCAAACACACGAGCTGATGATGTGGTTGCTTTTCACTTAAGCATGTTTGTTATATATCTTTTGTTAGAATCAGAATATGTGTTAGGGTGCGGGTGTGGATATTTTGATTGGTAGTGCAGTGGAAAACAATAAAAAAGGAGTGAAATATAGACAAGTAACAACCAGTGAGAGTGGTTATAGGCTTCACCAGTTATGCCTCTTCCCAACTATAACAATACTGGCTTCAATACGCGTTTTAGAACAAAATTCTAGCAAACCAAATATGAAATCTCATTATCTGTTCATTTTCGCCGCACTCAACAGTATTACATTTTCTTTTATTAGTACAAGCCACAATAAAAAGGATTATTTTCATGCACTTTTACAACATTGATGCAAAATTTCTACTAGCGATAGTCAAGAGAACATCATTAAATATGATTGTACGTAATTTGCAATGACACAAATGGCGACCATAACTTAAATTCTCGCTGTCGGTTCAAAACTGATAATAAGAATTAATAAGAGAATGTACAGTCCGGCTCATGGTTGATGCTGCAAAATAAATATTACGACTCACTGAAATATGTTTATGCCTTACGGGATATTCAATGCAACATATTAAATTTCTGTCTTCGTGTTAGAGTTCAAACAATTCGTTTGTATTTTGATATGAATTTTAGAAAAGGTCTTCAGAAGGGCGAGTTCTAATAAGAATCCAAACGTTTCTCAGTACTAACGAAGAAATTCTCCGAGTGATACGTGTAGCTAAATTTGTTGCGTGTATAAGTGAGCGTGCCAATGTGTGCGCGTGCAAATGTGTAAGCGTGTAAATGTGTGCGTGCGTATGTGTGTGTGTGTTTGGGTGGGTGTATGTGTGTTGTCTTTTATCTTTCATATGCTCCAGTCATAAGACTACGACCATGCTGAATCCGCCTGGGAGAAATTTAATTTTTTAAGCCTGGCACTTATTATATCGGTCTCTTTTGCTGGAACGCTAGGTAGACCCACCAGCATCGGTTGTCAAATGGTGGTGAAGGACAATGACAGACGCAAAACACACACGTATATATATGTATATATATATATATATATATATATATATATAT
>NC_068987.1:108707150-108710484 GCF_001194135.2 Octopus bimaculoides
GAAACGTGAGCACGCCGGGCGAAATGCTCAGCGGTATTTCATCTGTCTTTGTGTTCTGAGTTCAAACTCTGCCGAGGTCGATTTTGGCCTTCATCCTTTCGGGGTCGATTAAATAAGTACCAGTTATGCACTGGGGTCGATCTAATCGACTTAATTCGTTTGTCGGTCCTTGTTTGTCCCCTTTGTGTGTAGCCCCTTGTGGGCAGTAAAGAAATAAGAAACGTGAGCACGCCGGGCGAAATGCTCAGCGGTATTTCATCTGTCTTTGTGTTCTGAGTTCAAATTCCGCCGATGTTGACTTTGCCTTCCATCCTTTCGGGGTCGATAGATTAAGTACCAGTTGCATACTGGGGTCGATCCAATCGACTGGCCCCTCCCCCAAAATTTCGGTCCTTGTGCCTAGAGTAGAAAAGGATGTTCGTTTTAACTTTTTAACTTGCTTCTGGTGTAATTACACTGATTAGAAGCTGGATTTTAAGAATTAGAACTGTCCTACAATTAACTTAATACCTATGTATTCTTACGTATGTATCTTGATACCCACTTTATATGTATGGGTATGTATGTATATATGTATATATACGTATATATAAGCGTATGTATATGAGCGTGACAGTGTGTTTTTGTACATGTATGAGTGTACGTTCCAAATCAAGCGGTTAATAAAGAATGTTACATGGTGACAATATAAAAACGGATCGAGTTGAACAGTCATGGAAACCGGTTTAGAATTTCGCAATCTCTAAGGAAGCACATGAGGGCAGAATTAATGTGGTCGTTGCTGGGTTGTAACTTAGTTTGTATAATAAAAGCGATATGCCTTCCATGGTGTAAATTGTAGAAAATGCCTTCGGACATCAAGCGCCTGTTATGTCGATGTTGATCTCAGATAACAAACAGTTACATTTCCGTATTCAAACACAAGAAAAATAGTAAAATAGAAAGACACAAGATACAACGAAATGTTTTGATTTTGAAAAGCGTTGCTTCGTTGCAAGAACAATTTTGATTCGCAATCACTACAACCGTTTAAAACGGACAGGATCTGTTAATTTTGTTTTGATTTTTTTAAATATAGTATTAAGTACACATGCATACATACGTACTTATATTCTTATTATGTGCGATATATGACAATACAAAATCACATTGTGACCAGCATTGTGATATCCTGATCGGTAACGTGGTCACATATATACATGTGTATAGGTATGTAATCACGTATACCCATGTCTAAATGCATACATATAGATATACATATGAATAAATATGTACCTATATATGTATATACGTATGTACATACATGCATACATATATATATATATATGCATATAGCATATCTATATCTCATATATGTACATATACATGCATATGTATACATGTAGCATATCTATATATTATATGTATATACACACACACACGCACATACCTGTATATGCACATATGTCTTCTACTAAAGCCCCGCGGCGATTAAAGTCTCGAAAATAGATCTGGTAGACGGTAATTGAAAGATGCCCGTCATATATATATTTATATATATATATATATATATAAAGTAGTGGGTAGCAATTTTCTTCACTACTTCAGGGAGTGACAAAGTGATTAAGTGGATTATATCGACCCCAGTGCGTAACTGGTACTTATTTGATCGACCCCGAAAAGATGCAAGGCAATGTCGACCTCGGCAGAATTTGAACTCAGAACGTAACGGCAGACGAAACACCACTAAGCATTTCGCCGGCGTGCTATATAATAAATGCGGAATCGAATGTCAGTGTGTCAATGTACACCTTTTCAAGATTACTCCTCGGAGCCCACCCCCTCGATATTCAATGACACTGTTGCTATTCCTCATGCTTTACTCCTCTCTCACTATACAATGTCACTTCTACTACTCCTCATGATTTACCACTCTCTCACTATTCAATGACTTTTCTACTATTCCTCATTCTTGGTTTTTTCTTAATCCTAGCATTTTGAAAAGAATATTTCTCTAAATATTATAACTATTTCCAAAAGTAATTTCCAAAATAAACATTTTGAAAAAATCCTTCTCTAAATATAACTGTATCAAGTAATTTAACCATAACAAGTATTTCATAACGTTCGGAACTGAATTACGTATTGAACTCACTCTCTTATACAATATTACCTCTCATAACTTTCTACCATAAAAATGTTGGAAACTTCATATTATTTCAGATATTAATACAATTTGTGGGACCTATTTTCATGCCGTCAGCCGTCGGAACTATGGAAACTTAGAGCACGCCGACTGCATGAAAATAGATTTGATTAATTTTATTATAACCTTGAAAAATACTAAAAGCAACTAGACTTCAAACATCTTTATGGTCAAATACGTTCAGAGCAATTCGAAACCATAAAAATAACACTTTAAATTAGTGTTTAACGACAGTGGTGTAATTTTCCTTCAAACTACGAACACGAGTTTAGATACGTACCAACTACTACAAATAATTGGTAGTACGAAAAGTAAGGCCCTATATGTAACTACACACGTGCTGTCGGCGATTTCTTTTCCTTGTTTGGACTTTTCCCTTTCTCCTTCCGACGAAGAGCTATACTCGAAACGTCAAATTCTCACTTTTCATCGAGCCACAATTTCGTACATTTCTTCTTGTGCACGTCCTCTTGCTGTCCATTAATTTTATTCGTTTTTTTTTAATTGACTGTATATGTGTGTGTGCGTGTGTATATGTGTATGTGTGTGTGTATGCATTCATGTATGCATATTTACAGAGACAAAGTAATGGAAAACTCAAACACACCAACCGCAGTCTGTGACTCACAATTTCTGAAGATAAATCTTAATAATGCTTTTTACTCTGTTACTAGAGAAGCGAATATACGTTGTTAATTTGCTAAATTAATGCCTCGCTATATCACTGGTACATGTGTCTGCTTTCACCGCTCATACTTCAATTAAACTGCGATGTCGAAAGCGGACTGGTGCATTAAAAAGGATTTGTAGAATATGTTGTTTTGATTTAGTTTTTGAAACAACCAATAACTCTCTCTCTCTCACACATATACCGCCAACAACCAAATCTATGCGCACGCATACGTACATGCACACGCACATAAACATACATACACACACACGGGGGTCTTTACACGTGTAATTACGCACAATAGACAACAGATAAAAAACACATAAATGATATATAAATGTATAGCATCAACGTTAAACGCTTTGGCAGACAGTTTATAATAATTTTGGCAAGTTATTATGTCAGAATAATAAGAATTGGCAACGGTAGGAGTGGATGTATACTATTTCACATAAACATATGCATACACACATATATAT
>NC_068987.1:108710762-108711675 GCF_001194135.2 Octopus bimaculoides
ATATTTATATGTAAATATATGTATATATGTACACATATATTTATATGTATATATATATATACATATATTTATATGCATATATATATATTCAAATATTTATATGTAAATATATGTATATATGTACACATATATTTATATGTATATATATATATACATATATTTATATATATGTATATGTACACATAAAATTACATATACATGCATGTATATATATTTATACATATACACACACATGCTTATTTATATATATATATGTATATGTACTATGTAGGTATGTATGTATGCCTGTAGGCATGTGTGTATGTCTGTGTATGCATGTGTGTATGTATGTATGCATGTGTGTGTGTATATGTACATATGTATGTGTGTTAGTATGAATGCATGCACATTCATTATATGTGTGCGTACATACCTAAATACCCACAACACATACATTTCGGGTAGTTGCTTGGGTTGAGTTAATAGCAAAATGAAGAAATGAGACAGCAGAGAATGGAAGAGAAATGAAAAACAAACAAATGTAGCAGAACAGACAAACGAAGAATTCCACATTTCCTCCTACGAGACTAAGATTCAAATAAGTCCCCGGTGCAAGCAGATGAGGCAGTAAAATAGACCCAAGAGGGCGAACCGTTAAGTTGAAATGATGCAGGCACTTCTTAACTATGCTCTTCAACGTTTCTGGGCACGTTTGCGTTTACTGTAAATATATTTATGCATAAATTTATGCACACACAAACACTCACACTCACAGACAGACACAGACACAAATACACACACGCATAGTTATATACATACATATATACACACATCTCTCGCTCTTTTTCTTTTTCTCCTTTTATGTATATATATATATATATATATATATATACACACACACATATAATATTTATATACATATATATATACTTAT
>NC_068987.1:108711928-108718959 GCF_001194135.2 Octopus bimaculoides
ATATATATATATATATATATATATATATATATGTGTGTGTGTGTGTGTGTGTGTGTGTGTGTGTATGTGTGTATATAAAGATAGATTGACAAATAGAGCATCGGACGTAGAAACAGAGAGATAGAAGAATGTGTGTATCTGTGTATCGTTATTTTCTTTAATCGTTTCTACAGCCATAAACTTCCTCCAATCCCAAACGTCTGGCACGATTTGCAGGATTTGTGTGCGTCATTTTGTGCGCCACCTAACGGTTGGCTGTCGTATGACTTTGATTAAACACATGGCAAATAACCGTCTGAAGCTACGCTGCCGGAATTTAGTTGCGTGTGGTTGGCGGTCAGAGGGCGACAAGTGGGGGAGGGGCTGGGTATGAAGATCAAATACTATTTATTTATTTTATTTTATCTATTTGTTTGTTATCTATGTGATATTTTATATTATTTCATGGCAAGAATATTTCTTGATATTATTGCTTTTTATTAGCTTTTATTTATTTTGCCGATTGTGTACAGTGAAAAGAAAGTCTCCTCTCTATGTGGTTCTCCATTTTCGCACACGCATAAACACACCTGCGCACGCGCAAAGACATCTACGCACATTTACGTATTCATACACTTCTCCTGTCCACATATATATGCATGTGTTTCTGTTTGTGCGTGATTGTGTATAAATATATGTGAAAGTGTATATTTATTTGTTTGTAATGTTTCTGTGGAATATATATATATATATATATGTAAGTATATTTAAATTCACACACTCACACATGTATACATTTATGCATACACTCATTCACATACTCATATTTCCGCTGACATTCTTATACATGTGTACATATACTTCTTGGTTTCTGCGGATATATATATATATATATACAGATTTACATGTATTTACATATATATACTTATTTATATATATTTACACTTATATATATATTTACATATCATATATTTATACATATTTATATATATTTACATATATATACATCTACGTATATTTACAAATATATATATGTATATATATACACTTACACATATATATTATATATATATATATATATATATATACATACATATATATATACGTATATATGTATGTGTGTGTGTTTATAGGTTTATATTTCTGTGTATATTTGTACGATTGTATGTATATATGTATGTTGAATGTAAGTTTACTTTCAAACATTTACCTACCTACCTATCTCTGATGTATAGTAGAGAGAGGGAGAGAGAGAGAGAGAGAGAGAGAGAGAGAGAAAGCGAGAGAGAGACAGAGAGAGTCTAACATCTAAAGTAAATCTTGCAATGATACTGCCAGCAGCAGAATTTTACACTCTTATAGTATCGCCCGTTATAGAAATTGAGAAGGGCAAACATTTCCAGTCACCAACTACTTCGAATCCGTCTACAATACTTAGCACAAAAGATTGGTACAACATTTCTGCTGTCACCTGCAGATTCACTCTTTTCAGCTTGTTGTACAAAAGAAAAAGCTCATGAACGCCGTGAAGGAATGACAACGAAATATCTTATGAGATACGACATCATTAAGATGACCGTTCCCACCACAAAAGTTAGATACTAGAAATATCTATTAGGCTCTATATAACCATTATGTGTAAGTCGTATTCAGCTTAGATGGAGCTTTCTTACGGCACACAGATACTCGATCGAACGATACATGCTACCAACAGGTCTTTTCCAATGAAATCATGCTCTCGCCAAACTGAGAAACTACAATTTACTCTCTGACATATACATTATTTGTATGAGGTACCTTGCTCAACGGCTGTTATGTCTTTTCTCCGCTGTCGTAGGTGTCTGTCTGCGCCTGTAGATTCTGGCAGTGTCCACAGCGAAGGCAAACAAGATGCTGCTGGTAAAGGCACGATCGTTGTTGTTCGTTGGAACTTCTTAATTTTTTTAATTAGAGAAAAGTGTTTGAAGCTAGTAAGCCTAATGATACTGTATGTATTTCTGAGTTCATAAATTGATTTTGTTTGTTTATTTTCACTGAATGGATGCGATATGGTTTTTAGGTTGATCACAGTTTTTTTTTTTTCTGGATGTTGTATACACATTTCGTTGTTTGGAAGTGAAGGCTGGATTTTTCTTTTGGAAGTAACTGCACCCCACACATACCCCTGAGGCTTTTCATTCTTCTGGAGTTATGATTCGTTGTATGAGTGTTCTGTGAGTGCAACCCATGACAGTGAATAAATGAAGTGTGCTATTTTACATCTTACGAATGTTATTACCTCCGCCCTAGCGAAGGCGGAGGTAGTGTTTGCAGTCGTGTTTGCTTGTCTGTTAGTTTGTCCGTGGAAAAGATATCTCAAGAACCGCTGGATGGATTCGGATGAAATGTTCAAGGATGTTTTACCTTGTGACTGGCACGAACTGATTAGATTTTGGGATCGATCCGGTACCGGACATGAATTCTGGATTATTTGTCCAGTCTTTTTACTTAATCCTTGTTTGTGAGAGCAGTCAAGTTTATTTCAGATATTCTCATTTTAAAAATCATCTCTGGCTAATCGTTAGGGGACGTTGCTTTGGCAGAGGTCTGAGTTCTCTGAGTGCTCTTGTTATAGTTTATTATTGACTGAGACACGCTGCTGTCGCATGGCTAGTGTAAGTTATAGTAGACCTACTCAATTGTTTTTATATAAGTTTATATTCTGATGGCCAAATATGGTAACGCTAGTGATCTAAGTATATTAGTACGTTGTTTATCTTTTTTGTATTCTATGTTTGTGTGAATATTGTAGATAAAATATTTGTGCGGTATGTTTAGTAGTTCAGTGTAATGTTTAGGTGGATTTCATGATCTCAAATGTGAGAAAAATGATTCAGTGAATTTCATGGGTGCTACTTTAAGTCTGTTGTTTCGGGGTAAGGTTTCTAGGTTTTGATGTAGTGTTGGATTAATGGTGCTGTTGTGTCTAGAGAATTAAAATATTATGAGTGTGATGTATGAAACTTAATGCATGTTTTGAAGAGGCGTGAGAACACGGAGTAAGTTGTAAACAGAGTGAAGATGAGCAATTGTGGTATTCTACTCATAAAAGTGTAAGGATCAAAAATAAGTTTGTCGACCTAACATATAATTTGGTGCTCAATGAGTTTCATTGTATTATAAGCTGTTGGCTGTTCTTTGGATTGTGCATTTAGATTCCAGCCTTCAGCAAATGAAACCGATAGAAAGCTTTTCTTTTATTTTTTTTTATTCATTACAATCATTTGAGTGTGGCCATGTTGTAGCACCGCTTTGAGAGATTTTAGTCGAATAAATCGACCCCAGGACTTATTTCTTAAACCTAGTATTTATTCTGTCAGTCTCTATTGCCGAACCTATAGATTACGGGGACGTAAACACACCAACACTGGTTGTCAATCGTGGATGGGGATGACAAATACACACACACACACACACACACACACACACACACATATATACATATATATATATATATATACGACGGGCCTCTTTCAGTTTCCTTCGACCAAATCCACTCACAGGGCTTTGGTCGGCCCGAGGCTATAGTAGAAGACACTTGCCCAAAGATGCGACGCAGTGGGAATGAACCCGGAACCATGTGACGCTGGATATTCGTTTATAAAGGATTCATGAGCCAGTTTAACTGTAATATAGTGGGTAGGGGGGTTACTTTAAGTCCCTATCTTTATAAACGTCACGATGCAGTGCCCTGTCGGAAGGAAACATTTTTATTTTGAAACTGACACCTATTTTTTGAAGTGAGCGATATTTTTTTTCTTTCCGATTCCACCAGCGTTATCTTATTACAAGCGCTACATATAATGGTATCTCTCAACTTTGGTAAAACTAGTGAAAGAGAAGAATCCGAGAAATCGTGGAATGATCTGGTCTGCATTGGCAGAAACGATTTTCTTTCTATTTTTTTGAGTTTTATTAGATAATATGATTTGCTTCTGAAGCGGCGAAAGAATTTTCACTTAGTTGAAACCATCAGCCCTTGAACGATAAAAAAATATCAAAACAATTTTTTTTAATTGTTTCATTTATTATATTTTTTTATTTTATTTTATTTTATTTTATTTTCTCTTATTCTTGCTTTTTTGTTTCCTTTTGCTCCTTAAAATAACTCACCATCTCAAGAGTAATATCAATACAACGGAATAATTTGATATCAATGCTCCTGTAGACTAACTACCCAGAGGTCTTTTCTTCAACTCTTCATGTTATTTGATGTCAAGGACTTTTCACACAAATATCTTTAATGTTATTTGATATCAAGTCTTCTAAAATAACAATCGATTAAATCTCCACTATATTGCAAAGGAAGGGTAATTTCTTCCATGTTTAAAAATAAAAAAAGAATGCAAACTCAAAAAGCAGAATCGTTAGAGTGTTCTAACGAAACAAAACCTCGCATTATTTCTTCTGGCTTTTTACTTTCTGCGTTCATATCCTGCTGAGGTCATTTTGCATTTTATCCTTTCAGAGTCGATCAAATAGTGTACCAGTGCTAAGAACGATGTAATGAACTAAACGCTTCCCTTCAAATCACTGGTCATCTATTTAGATTTTTTAGATTTTCATATTTCATATTTAGATTTTCATATCTAGATTTATATATTTGTTCAAGGCGGTGGGCTGGTTGGATATGATAAGTACTGGTTCACCACTCCCGTAGATGTCATCAGCTTACCCCTTCCACCGAAATTGCTGGCCTGTGCCAAATTTTGAAGCAATTATTATATATTTTTGTATGGTGGTCAGATACATGTACGAGATATTAATGCACATAGAGCATCACTAATGCGTGCTTCGGACTACTGAGTCTTCCGTGATGAGTCGTCCGAATAGCTCGGCAAACGTCTCCAAGCCGAACCGCTAAAGACAAGTGGGACAGGAAATTATTGTCTAATTCTTTTAATGGTCGGGCGCGCGGGGAAATTAGGAACTACAAAAGAATAAACGTGAGGCCTATAACCGAGGCATATAATCTCTTTTATGGAATCACGAATTCAGTCGCGAACTCAATAGAGCTACTTTTGCAAGAGTTTTTATCTTAAAAGATAAGACATGTTGCTTAATGGTTAAGATAATTGATTCATGATGTTAAGGTTGTAGGTTCGATCCCGGCGGCGCCTTGGCAATTTATTTCTCATTGATCCAGTCCACTCAGCTGGCAAAAATGAAAAGTACCCCTATTTCAAAACCCCAGCCTTTGTTACATTCTGTGTCACGCTGAATCTCCTCAAGAACTAAGTTTAGAGTACACGTGTCTGTGGACTGATCAACCACTTACACGTTAATTCCACAAGCAGGCCGTTCCATAGATAGGATCGTCTGGAATTTACCTCGTCGTAACTGACGGAGCGCCAGTTATTTTAATAAATGTTTTCTGAATAGTATTAAATGCGTAATAGGTGGTACTACAGCTGATGAGGCTTAGCCGAGGCGTGGTTATTGCTAGGGGAAAATATAAATAATTAGATATAGGTTTCTTATTGTAATATATTAAAAATGTAATGGCAAGTATTTATTGACCTTTTTTCTTTCCTTTAAAAATCGGCACGAACTTTCCGGACAACCCAATACATGCATATGTGTGTGAACCTCTGTGTGTGAGCATCTGTGTGTGAGCCTCTGTGTGTGAACCTCTGTGTGTGAGCCTCTGTGTGTGAGCCTCTGTGTGTGAGCCTCTGTGTGTGAACCTCTGTGTGTGTGTGTGTGTGTGAGTGTGTGAACGCGTGTGTGTGTGTAAGTATGTATTTGTGTATAAGGAATGGATTCGAGAGTTCTCGTTGGTGCACAATGAAGAGAACAAAATATTAAAATCAATCAAAGAACAAGTGGTAAAGAAAATTCTAATCGAATCTGGTCATTACAAGCGTGACTCTGAGTACTAAAAGAATTACATTAGCTTCACCTATATTACTCGCCAAGAGTGCTCCGTTATCCGATCTAGAGAAAGATATGAGGAGTAAGCACCAGTTTCTTACTTAAAGATACTTTGTGTGCTTTGTAACCTACATAGGTAAACTAATTTCCAGCTTATCTGCAATCACAACGTCTCATTACTTTTGTCAAAAGACGTCATCTTCCAATTTACTCATGTACAATATATATATATACATATGCTCGCATGCGTGCGTTTGAGTATGTGCAGGGTCACGTATATTCCAGTGCGATTTGTTCACCCACTCCTATTAATACAGACAAAAAATATACAATATATAAATGTATATGTAAATTCATATATATATATATAGATATATAGATAGATAGATAGATAGATAGAGAGAGAGATACACAAACATATACATGCATATATTCATACATATGTGTATATATATATTTATACATACTTATATATAGGGAGAATTCACAAAAAAAAAGAAAAAAGACAGGTGATGTAGAAAACAAACAGATGTATTACTATAACGCTCGGGAATTGAAAAAGTCTTTAACGTTTCGAGCCTACGCTCTTCCACAGAAAGGAACACAGACAGAAACGAGGAGAGAAAAAAATGTGTGTAGTGGTTAGAAATATATATATATATATATATAGGCCAGCATAGGAATAAAAACCTCAGAGGTAATAATTATTATGAAAGTTATAACTTAGGGTATCTAAGAGATACTACCATGCTTGAAATAGCAGTCAAAACTCTGACTCTAAAACCACATTAAATGTTCATACAGTACCAGGAGAAAAGAAAAAGAGACAAAATAAACGAGCAAAAAATTTTCTCCTGGTGCCGTATGAACATTTAATGTGGTTTTAGAGTCAAAGTTTTGACTGCTATTACAAGCATAGTGGTATCTCTTAGATACCCTGCTGATATATATATATATATGTATGTGTGTATCACGAAATTTTGTCAGTGAAGAGGTTGCGGTCTCAAAGCGCCGAAAATATTTTGGCAACTTAAATTTGAATGTTGAAGTGAATCTAACGGTTTTTGTGTGTTTCTTAAATTGCTTATAAACACCTTCCATGCTGCAATTGTTTTCGTTCCAGCACACGATCTCAGATC
>NC_068987.1:108719013-108719897 GCF_001194135.2 Octopus bimaculoides
TGTGTGTGTGTGTGTGTGTGTGTGTGTGTGTGTGTGTGTATAAATATATATGTATGTATCTATATAGATATATTTATATAATTTATATATATATATGTATGTGTGTGGGGGGGTGCGCTTGTGTGTGTTAGATAAAATGAGACATCAAAGCCAAGACTGTTTTGAATTTTCAGAACATTTATAAAGAGAAAGTTAGTCTTACAGCTGTTTTCTGGGATATCCTTTCATTAGAGAGGATGTGAGGTGGTTAAATAGAGGAAAATAGTAGAGTTCAATATGAGGAGTTATTTTCGAAAAGGAAGGAAACAAGAAGTATCCAGAGAAACAAGGGAATAAAAGTAAAATTAAAAATATATGAAGGATGTTATAGTCGCAGTTCCATTATCCAAGGAAAGCTGTGTGTAGAAGTGGTAAAAATGTTTCTTGTTCAGATGTAAATTCCGACAGGATTTCATATTTTTCATTACAACTTGTATGCGTCGTGACGTTGATACCCTGTACTGTTCAATCAAAGGCGCCTTGTGCTGTAATTGAAATTTTTGAGAATATAGTGGTAGTATTAAGTAGAAAGATAGGAGAGTAAAGATGTGTATATTAAAATGAGGAGAATGGTCAAAAGGAATAGGTGAGGAAATAAGTAAGAAAGAAAAAGGAAGAGAAAATAAAAATGAAAAAACGAAAAAAAGGAGTGTCAGTTGGTGGTCAAGATATTATGAGGGGATGAGAGAGGAGTAGGAGAGGGATAGGAAGAGATAAAAATGTAAGGAATAAATATGTGAGGAGTTGGAGGTGGAGTGATATATTTTAACGGCACTACGGTGGAGGAATGAGTACAGAAATGTGTATACATGTATATATATATATATATATATATATATATATAT
>NC_068987.1:108721001-108726058 GCF_001194135.2 Octopus bimaculoides
TATATATATATATATATATATATATATATATATATATATATATGTATGTATGTTCGCATGCATGTATGTATGTATATTCGCATGCATGCATGTATGTATGTATGTATGTATTTATGTATGTATGTGAGTATGTATGTATGTGTATATGTATATGATAATTTCAGATGTGTGCATGTGTTGGCTTATGTCTCAAGTATGAGCGCAAAGAATCTCTTTTGCTGAAGGAAGCCGTACTTCCACAGTAATGTGTATTTCAATGGTCGAATAATCTTGTTGTGCCTGTCACATCACCGGATATGTTTGACCGTAATCGTCGTCGTAACTCCACGATTGACCTCCTCTATCATGAGTAAAATCATCGACAAGCAAGAAAGGAAGCCATCATATTTTAGTGTTTCATCTTATCATTTGTTTTTTTGTTTTTTTATCTTCATGTTCAGCAAATGACATATTAAATGGTTGCTGTTCTCGCACTTATATGAAAATAACTTGATAAAATGCAAAATTTCGTAAAGAAATTCATGTTTAACCATTTTCTTATAAAATGTTTTCCTAAAATTTGAACTTCCCAATTTCATTAGTTTTTAAGATACCATAGCGTACAAGTAATAAAATTGAGAATGCTTGCAAAATTTCTAAACAAAAAATAGAACTCACCACTTTGCTGTAATTGTAACCGTCACTACCAGCGGGCACATTTTTCGCCTTTAGCATTTCTGTAAGGGTAAACAACATTTTAGCATTTTATTAGATTCTTCAGGCCATCATCAAAAGCATTAACATTATGGAGTGAAAAAATAAGGGGTAGGTTTGAAAATAGATTTCTTTCTGCATATAATTTTGAAATTCTACAATGGTTGAATGTAAATGTAAAAAACATGAAGTATATAACTAATAATGGGGATATAAATAAATGTAGAAATATGGGATATATAATTCATGTTGTATTCTTGCTTCTCCTCTTTGATCAAAAGCATTTCAAACGTAACAAACCCATCATTTTAATAAGGACTACATTATATATACATCGGTTTTTAAACTGAAATGTAAAAGAACCAACGAGCAAAAGTTCATTGTGAAAGTTTTAGCTTATCCATGAAAGGTCAAATTTTATAGATCTTTCTCCACAATAGTTTTGGACAAGGGGTAAAGTCTGAAGACTTTGTTGATTTTATTAAAGAGGGTAATTTGTCAAGTTTCATAACCTCATAAAGCCGCCTATCACTCCTGTGAAAAGCACTGGTGTGTTGTGTTTTTTCTTAAAGTCAAGCAATAAAGCCTGATTTGAAATAGAATTGGCGTCTATTTCTAGTAGGTTATGCGATCAGGTAGAGACCTGCTCGCAATAATTATTGTTTTCCTATTGAACGTCACATATGTATCTATTTGAAAACTGGAAGTTCTGGAGATTGCTAGGCGACCAGTTGATGTGATTCAGGGTTCGATCTCATCCTCACTACGAATAAGCGTCTTCTCCGGTTGACGAACCAATACATTTTGATTGAAATTAAATAGATGGAAACTGAGAAACCAATCGCATACCTTATAAATCATAAGTCATATACACATACAAGTACATATGCGCACACATACGCACATACACACACATATGCATACGCACATACGTATACACGCATACGCACATTTATCCCGTGTATTTGTTCCTAATAAGAATACTTACAGATACAGACTGAAGAACTGACTACTTTTAAAAGCAGATTGTTAAATTCTTTATTCAGGTTGTAGTCATTACATGAAAACAGGATTAAATCTGTGAACTATAGAGACTTAGATAAATTCCAGAGCGTGTGTTTTTAGTAAACACGCATTTAGCATTCCTCTGGGAAGTAGAGAGAGTGATGAATTTATAGATTTTTTTTTATCTGTGCAATCACAAAAGAAGATTGGATTTACTAACGTCTCATCAAAATTTGGTTACTTATTCCTGTCCACAGAGATACTAGTCGCTTATAACTATGTACGTAACATACAAACTCGAAGAAAATTAAATCGTGCTGCCTATTTGTTAACAATATTTGTGGTTGGCAACATGTAGTCTATTGTCTTTTCCCTGAACAGTTTAACTTATCGTTAACTGATGTTGAAGTAGATTTCTTATTATATTCCTCACGACAGACATTTTGGAATATGCTTCAATGAAGACATAAGTGATAAAATTCCCATATTTGAATGTTGTTTCGGTATTATTTAATAAATTTGTATTTTCTCCAGGTCCAAGACATTCCACACTAGCTTCTCGTAATTCAATTGACTATACAGATCAGCTGTTGAGACTATTGAACGGCCACGTTGTACTTGCTTGGTGAGAGAATGTCTCACATAGACATAAATATTTTACTTAACAGATTTCCATCCATCAGCTGTCGACTGGATATCACAGTGATTTCGACACCTTCCGACACTATTGGGATTGTCTAGAAATATCGAGATTTCTTTGGTCTACATTTTAGATTGCAGATTATCATACCCTTGCGATCAGCCTGAACAGCTGTAAACATTGCATGCTTGCAGCCCTTCTCTGACTCCGTTAACACTTCCTGAAATATGTCTCAAAAAGTTGCTTTTCCTTTCTAGATATCGATTTTTAAAAGCCCTTCCCTAGCTAAGCAGATTGATTCATATCTAGAGATATACAGTCCAAGGTATTGTTGGCTCTGAGACCATCTACTCTTTTAAAGCTAAAATGGTGCAACTGAAGGTGTAGAAAGACAACATGTTTCTGATTGCTGTGTTATTCTTCTTGAAACTCTGTCAATCACCTTCGTAAATGTTTAGCACCCTATGGCCATTTTTTGTGTGATAGGTCTTCGTTATGCGTATGTGTGTATGTGAACGTACGTGTGCGTGCGTGTGTATATGCATGTATATATATATATATATGTGTGTGTGTGTGTGTGTGTGTGTGTGTGTGTGTGTGTGCGTCAGAGGCGACGCCAGGTCATCAGCGTCACTCGGTCTTATCACAGATTTCGCGTAAGACATGCCTGCTCGAAGAATTTCACGTTTTCCCGCAATATTTCTAGCCCCAAATGGTTTATTTTTTGACATCTAGCTCTACGTCTTTCTCCATTTCTAACCCAAGGGTAAAAATAAAGCAACCCTGCAAGGCACAACGGATCTTTTCACAGAGACGCACAGAATAACAGCAACAACGAAACAACAACAGCGGAGTGCACAATAAACAGCAGCGATCTGACTGTCGCCAGTTCTCTTGTTAAGAGAGGCCAGTCTTTTACACCGATCAGGCTCATTTGTATCAGCCCGAGTTGCTGGATAAATTTTTTGTTCCTTTAAGAATATTGTAGAACGGAAACTTTTCGTAGATTGGGATTTAAATCCGAATCTCTATATAGAAATTTATTGTTTCAAGAAAACAGAATTTGAATTACTTTTAATCTTTATGTTTATATATAGCAACTCGATTTGTAACTTCTGAGGCCGAGTCAGGTGCGTGTGAACGCTGTCGAGAGAACATCTGCTACGAAAGATATTTTTTGACACACGGCACTTCTAAGACGACCTCCAGACGCTGAACGAAAATAAATGAACTGCGACTCTGCTCAATAAAAGCAGCCCGAGTTATTGGCTGAAATTACGTACTTGAAGTCAGTGTCAGCAGAAATTAAATCAGCCTGCAAATAAATGCACGTTCACTTACTAAATTTATACTCGTGCCAAGCCCGAACGGCCCGGGTGCCGGAGTTACCACTAATATGTATATTTATACGTATTTATGTATCTGAGTATGTATGTGTGTTTGTATGTATATATAATCACACACTTACACATGGACATTATACTTCTATCCGTGTGAGTATGGGGGGTAGGTGTCTATGCGTGTGTGCATCTGAAATATATACGTAATGCATTAAAATGAAGACAACTTGTAAAGACAAATTTAGTACAGAATTTTATATCTAATGTTACAAAGTTAGATATATCTATAGAATTCATTACACAGCAATATTCTTCGACGTATCGGACCAATTGAGTTTTCTGTTGCAAGAGAATCGTCTGCAGGCAAGAGATGCGTAAGCATGCATTGAAATAGCTTAGTAAATATAATACATATTTAGCGATTATGTAGTTTCATACGGTCGGACTCAAAATATTGTTGCTCTTATATCTCCTAAGGAAATATAAGGGCAACAAACTGTTATTAATCGATAACAGCGGTTATGATATACCATAATAGAAACTCTAAACAAATTATTATCTTTACAAGCCTTTACAAATCTTTTCTGTCCAATGTAATATCCTAGTTTGACACAAATCTTTGTTTCTAAGTACTTTACCTGACCTCGTGCCAATAATTTTTTTAAAACAGTCTTCGTATGACGTCACCTTCAAAGAAACCGATGTGGTAATGTAAACAAAGCTAGGCGTTCGTAATAAGTAAACATTTTCGGCCAAAAATATTTACTCACTTCCAATCTGGCAATGTCAGTTGAATTACGTATCTGACACAAGGCAGAGAAACTAGCTTGTCTAGTCAAACACAGCAAACACAGCCAACCAGTAAGTTAGATAATCACACCGTCAGCAAAATATTATGTCAGTTGAATTATAATACAACCTGACTTAAGAATTATGAGCTTCCATAATTGAGAGCTTCATATATATTTTACATACATACATTCATGTGTGTGTGTGTGTGTGTGTGTGTGTGTGTGTACGTATGCATGTATTTGTAAATTGTAAGGGTTTACTCCAAGCGTTTACCTTATTATCATATGTATATTTATAATATACACATATATATGTATATCATATATATTATATATATATATATGTATATATACGTTTTCTGTAAATTTGAACTATTTATATATATATATATATATATATATAGGTGTGTGTGTGTGTGTGTGTATGTATGTATGTATATATCTATATATATTTATATAAACAAGGATAAGATCGTAATTTAAAATACCGATCATATCAAGTGACCAGCATGGGAATAAAAACCTCATAGGTAATTATTATTAATAATAGTTATATATATATATATATATATATATATATATATATAT
>NC_068987.1:108726190-108729667 GCF_001194135.2 Octopus bimaculoides
GAGAGAGAGAGGGGGGGTGGAGATAGATAGATAGATACATACATACATACATACATACATACATAGAAAGATAGATAAAGATAGACATATACATATATAAACTATATGATATACCTAAAGTATATTACATGGTGGTGGTGGTGTCATTGATGGTCGTAATGTTTAGAGGTGATGGTGGTTCCATTTAGAGGTGACCTGCAAAAATCCCATAGGATTTATCATTCCAAGCACACCAGATGCTAAAACACAAGCCGGACCTAGTGGTGGTAGTCAAGACGCATGCATGACTCCAGGAGTTCTAACAAAACCTGAGTAAAAATGATAACAATAATAACAACAACAACAATAACAATAACAATAATAACAACAACAACAACGCCAAGAAGAAGAAGAAGAAGAAGAAGAAGAAGAAGAATAGTTGTCAGAGAACATGAAGAAAAAAATGCTTTGTAATTGATGTATCAATACCAGCATAAGACAACGTTTCCCTAAAAGAAATGGAGAAACTTTCAAAATACAAATCCTGGAAATAGAGGTAAATCGAATGATAAAAAAATATTCAGACAAATACATAACAAAAACACCAGGACTTACAAATATATATAACATACAGAAAATTGCACTACTGGGCACTGCACACATCCTACGCAAAACACTTTCAATGCAGTAACCATAAGAGCATCACAGCAAACCACAGCACGTACCCAAGGCACACAGAGCTGCGCTCGGTAGTGAAGTGAAAACACGCTATAAAAATAAAACTACTGAATAATGATAATAGTAATAATAATAATAATAATAATAATAATAATAATAATAATAATAATTGTGGTCGGTGAAAAAGTAGCAGTATTACCAATAATTGCCAGAGCCCAGGGAACAGTGGGCAAGAATCTCAGCATTGCTTGGAACCGCTCGCAAACTCCGGAAGGTGCTCGAAATATAACAGCTGTTACCTTAGTTCACTGGTAGTGAACAACTGACACTGTTATACATCTCCAGCGTTAGAAGCTGTGCAAAGACAATAATAATAACAACAACAACAATAACAATAACAATAACAATAATAAATAATAATAATAATAATAATAATAATAATAATAATAATAATAATAATAATAATAATAATCCTTTCTACTATAGGTGCAAATTCTGAAATTTCGTAGGAAGGAGTTTCGCCGATTACCAGTGCTCAGGAAGCTCTTAAAGGATGAAAGTTAAAGACAGCCTCAACAGGATTTGAACTCGGAACGTAAAGAACCGTAAGATTTGCTGCAAATCATTCTGCCAGCTCGCAGGAGGAGACCCCGAAACCTCGACATTGTCGTAGAAAATGTCGTTTGTACTGTGTCAGTATGGAAGAATGCCAACTAGTCAGAAACAGCTGACCGAAAGATGACTGCAGCATGTAAATGATGGGATTTTCCCAGAAGGAACAACGCAAACTGACATGCCTTCTTCAAATCCAATTGATTACTTCTTTATTGGACATTTACTCTATACTCTTTTACTTGTTTCAGTCATTTGACTGCGGCCATGCTGGAGCACCGCCTTTTTTAGTCGAGCAAATCGACCCCAGGACTTATTCTTTGTAAGCCTAGTACTTATTATATCGGTCACTTTTTGCCGAACCGCTAGATTACAGGGACGTAAACAGACCAGCACCGGTTGTCAAGGGATGTTGGGGGGACAAACACAGACACACAAACATACATATATATATACATATACACGACGGGCTTCTTTCAGTTTCCATCTACCAAATCCACTTACAAGGCTTTGGAGGGCCCGAGGCTATAGTAGAAGACACTTGCTCATGGTGCTACGCACTGGGACTGAACCCGGAACCATGTGATTGTTAAGCAAGCTACTTACTACACAGCCACTCCTGCGCCTATTTGTAAAATATTCCAAAGATTCGCCATTCAAATTTGCTGTAATGATGGTCATACACAGCGAAGCGCACGTGTGTCATGTAACACACACGCGCACACACATATACACACGCATACATCCACGAAAATACACACACATACACAAACACGCACGCATATTAACAAACAGTAGCTACACACATTCGTGTACTAAAGAGATACGTGCGCCTAGTATAAGAGAGCAAGCACATCCACACACATCACTGTGTATCCGCAGACATTAACTCAGGCACATACCCAGAAATCGCTGGAAATGTCTTGACGTACAGAAAATTTTGTTAGTTTGCTAGAGATCGGTTTGAATTCTTGCGAAATTAAATCTCACAGAAAAGCATAAGTTTACACAAATTTTCTCTCACAGCAAACTCACATACATAAACTAATACGAGTGCACATACAGCTTACATTCACAGACAAATATACGCGAATTCTTTCTCAGAATACATAGGGAAAGTCACAGTTTTTGACATATACAAACTTTTACACACAAACACACATTAGCAGATATATACCGACACACATATACCTATGGCAGGCTGGCAGAAACGTTAGCACGCCGGGCGAAATGCTTAGCGGCAAATTCCGCTGAGGTCGACTTCGCCATTCATCCTTTCGGGGACGAAAAATTAAGTACCAGTTACGCACTGGGGTCGATATAATCGACTTAATCCCTTTGTCTGTCCTTGTTTGTCCCCTCTATGTTTAGCCCCTTGCGGGAAATAAAGAAATAAGAAACGTTAGCACGCCGGGCGAAATGCTTTGCGGTATTTCGTCAGTCTTTACGTTCTGAGTTCAAATTCTGCCGAGGTCAACTTTGCCTTTCATCCTTTCGGGGTCGATAAATTAAGTACCAGCTGCGTACATTGTTCGATCTAATCGACTGGCCCCTTCCCCCAAAACTTTCGGGCCTTGTGCTTACAGTAGAAAATAATTTCTTTCACACACTCATAAATAGTTGCTCTTTCTCCCTCCCTCACTCTTTCTCTCTCTCTCTCTTTCATGCATATCACAAACAAACACACAGATATACGTACACACACTCTCTGTCTCACACATACACACACACACACACGCACACACGCTTACATGAACTTTCAGTTGATAAAAGACGCACTGAAATATTGCGCAAATAGAGAAACGTGCACACACATGCGCACACATATACTTTCAGGTGCACACAATCTCTCACGTTCACGCATGAAACACGTAAGTCGACATACGCATACACACATACACACAAACAGATACACATATGCACACGTAAACACGCTCCCGCTTGCACCCGCATGCACCCCCAGCCCCCATACAAACAGATACACACACACACACACATACTCTCACACACACTGACGCTGTATAAACTGCCCCCTTCAAAATATGTCGACTTTAATTTTAGCTTTTCAAACACCTCGTTAACACATTTTGACATACATTGTGTTTATGTCTACAACAACTGAATATAATTAACACTGCATGTGGTGGCAAAATGCTGCAATATATACAGTGGTGGTGGCGGCGGCGGCGGTGGTCATGTGTCTGTGTG
>NC_068987.1:108729904-108732486 GCF_001194135.2 Octopus bimaculoides
CGGTGGTGGTGGTGGTGATGGAGGTTGTGTGTGATGCTGGGTGTGGTGGTGGTGGTGGTAGTGGTAGTGGTGGTGGTGGTCGAAATGATGACGGTGGCGGTGGATGAGGTGGTGCTGATGGTGGTTGAGTGGTGGTGGAGGTACTAGAGTTGGTGATGGTGGCGGTGTGGTTGTTGTGGTGGCAGCAGCGGTGGTGGCGATGTAGTTGTAAGAAATAGCGGTTGTAGTAGTAGTAGTCGTATTAGAGGTGGTGGTAGTGGTGGTGGATGTGGTGGCGACGATGGTGATGGTGGGGATAGAGTAGTAAGAAGTGGAAATGGTGTTGGTGGCAGTGGCGGTGGTGGTCGTGGTGGTGGTGGTGGTGGCGGCGGTGCTGGTGCTGGCGGTGTTGATGGTGATGGTGACGGTGGTGGTGTTAGTCGGGGACAGTAATGGCGTTGATAGTGGTGTTGGTAGTTGGGATGATGCTGATGCTGATGATGATGTTGTCGGGAGTGACAGTGTCAATGATCGTAGTGGTGCTGACGGTTCTGCGAAGTGACCATCACTTCTGACAAAGATTGTTTCCAAAAGCCGGTGGAAAATGTCCTTATATGATGATCATAAAATTAAAATAAACAGAATGTGGACATGAAATTACTAATGATAACTGGTGCACTAGTTATGCTGATGTGTCGCAATCGTTAGCACGTTCCCTCCCCTCAAAATTGCTGTCCTCGGACCATGCAACGGACAGGCATCCCATTCAGAGGAAACGTCATTGTTTCGCTCACTTATACGCCATTAAAACTGATTAACGGGTCTTGAGAGTCCTAGGGCTCAAGAAAGATGATTTAAAAAAAGGTAAGTCAAAAAATATGAACAGAAACCTCTGAACTCGATCGGAGCTCAAAACTTTCCACAGTTCAACAATCATTTCAAAGATACAACTCAAATATTACTTTTTCTATACATAACGCAAACCTTATGCAACGAACACCTATTAAAATATTACAGCCTATGTGACATACGCTACAATATGAACATCACATAAAATAATAGAAAACATAGCTGATACACCAGAATATGCTACCAATATCAAAGAGAAAGAACATTCTGCAGAGCTGAATTCTATTCACGTTAACGAAACCATACACTCTACAACATACATCGTCCGACATTAAAACACATTTTGCGCGGCACAAAAGTCACATTGAAATAACATCAGCAACAAGCCAAGCCACATTACGAATCAATACTGATGTAGTTTGCAAACACATCGCTGTATTCATGGAAGGTAATGCCGTTCATACTCCAGCACAGAGGTGCAACTGCTGATGCAAGGAGCAATTTCGTATAAACTGTTCAAACCATACTGATCATAACAATATTAATAATGGCTAAGTGGACCTCGGCTTTATTTGAACACAAACGTGAAAACGAACGAAATAACGGTAAGCATTTTGCTCGGGGTGCTAACGGTTCAGCCAGCTCGTAACCTTCATAACAATACTAATAATACCACAATGCTATTAATAATAATAATAATCCTTTCTGCTATAGGCACAAAGCCTGAAATTTCATGGGACGGGGCTAGCTGATTACATCGACCCCAGTGCGTAACTGGTACTTATTTCATCAACCCCAGAAGGATGAAAGGTAAGTCGACCTCGACGGAATTTGAACTCAGAACATAGCGACGGGTGAAATACCGTTAATCATTTCGTCCAGCATGCGAACGATTCCGCAAACACGCCGCCTGAATGCTAATAATAATATTATCAAGAAATGGTTTCTAATTTTCGAACAAGGCCAGCAAATATTTAGGAGAAGGAAGCAAGTGGATTACATTGACAACTCTGCTTAACTGGTAGTTATTTTATCAACTGCGAAAAAAAAAAAAAGAAGAACGAAGGCAAAGCCGACACCGCAGAAATTAGAACGCGGAGAGTAACTAGTCAGAAGGTTTTTTTCTTATTCCGACACGATAATAATGCTCCCAGCACCACGTCAGCTTAAAGCAGTTTCGCTTATTGCCACATGGGCGAAAAAATGGGCTATTAGAAGGGCAAATTTCATACCACTGAGGAATATTATATAGAATAAAGTGAAAGAGATACAAAAAGGAACATAAGAACATTACGAAAATAAACAAGCAAATAAATAGGAGAAAAAATACCAATAAATAATAATACAGGAAATCAGACAAAATAGGAGAACAAAAGCAGTGCTGATTCTCATTAGAAAACAACATTTCGAGTGATATCCTTGATATTGAAATGTAGAAAATCTAATTTCATTAAAATATAATTAATTCCTAACAACCGTAAATAAAATCATATGTAATAGACATCGGAAAAGAACTTCAACAAATTATAATTTGATTTTTAGAACAATAAATAAAACGTGAAGAAAATTCTCTGCAATATTTTCAATTCTCGCTATTCTTCTCCAATGTTTGTTGTAAACCAATTCACTGGGAAGGTAATACTACCATTGTATTTATTTGCTTATATGTTCGTCTATTTTTGGTGTGTATTCACACAATGATAGACTGCTTAACGCACGCATTGATCGTGATATACATACATATATACATATAT
>NC_068987.1:108732936-108733228 GCF_001194135.2 Octopus bimaculoides
ACATGCATGTATATATGTATATATGTATACATGTATATATATGTATATGTGTATATATAGGGAGAGTTTACAAAGAAAAACAACAGAAGACAGACAGGTGGTGTAGAAAACAAACATATGTATTAGTATAACGCTCGGGAATTGAAAAAGTCTTTAACGTTTCGAGCCTACGCTCTTCCACAGAAAGAAACATAGAAAGAAACAATACGAACAACACATAAAATAACAGAGAACATACATGTGTGTGTGTGTGTGTGTGTGTGTGTGTGTGTGTGTGTGTGTGTGTGTGTGT
>NC_068987.1:108733238-108733523 GCF_001194135.2 Octopus bimaculoides
GTGTGTGTGTGTGAGTGTGTGTGTGTGTATAGATAGATAGATAGATAGATAGATAGATAGATAGATAGATACACACACACACACACACACACACACATATGTATATATATATGAAATAGGGTATCAGAATACCATTTGCTAGAACGGGGAGCTAACACTCCAAAACCTCAAATTTCTCATTACTGATGGTAAATGCAACGAACATAATAAAATAGGCTTACCTTGTATAAACTACAACACCAAGAAATAGATATTTTATTTAATTTTATATATATATATATATAT
>NC_068987.1:108733646-108735311 GCF_001194135.2 Octopus bimaculoides
TGTGTGTGTGTGTGTGTGTGTGTGTGTGTGTGTGGCTAGCAGTGTTGGTGGAGCACACGACACTTAATTTAGGCGTCGTGTCTTCAAATACCACATTGTACATGTGTGCGTGAACCATATATATATTAGGTTGTCTTACATGAAATGTCACCTTTGAAAAAGGAAACATTAAAATTGTTTATTAAGTTTTAGAATATTTATTTATTTAATCAAAATATAATCCTTGTTCATTTATGACCTTCTTCCAATGTTCCCCTAAGGCATATATTCTATCTTCAAACAATTATTCACCTTTTTCACTGATAAACTGTTCGAATGCTTCAATTACATCTTCTCTATTTAAGAATGCTTTATTGCGTATAGCAAGCTTCAAGTGTTTAAATATGTGATAATCAGTAGGTGAGATTTCAAGGGAATAAGGAGGACGTGCCAAAATTTTATAATTCAGGCTTTGCAACTTGTAGACCGTACATTGAGAATTGTGAGGCCGTGCATTATCATGAAGCAAAATTGTGCCGTCTTTATTCACTAATGTGGGTTATTTCTTTTTTAATTTTTCATGCATACAATCAATTTCTTGGCAATAGGATGTTGCTGTTACAGTTTTTCCTTCTTGCAAAAATGAATAATGAATAACCCCCTTTGTTGACCAGCATACAGTGACCATCAACTTTTTAGGGTGCAATGGTGGCTTTGGGTAGTGTTTTGGTGACTCTCCTGCATCTAAGCACTGTCCTGTCCTCCTGCTGTTATCAAAGAATACTCATTTCTCATCACACGTAATGAGTCGATACAAAAATGGTTCTCTTTCAAACCGAGAAATCAACATGGCACACACTGTAAGGCGTCTGTTTCTTTGAATCTCATTAAGGTGATGGGGAACAAATCTATCAATCTTTTTGACTTTTCCAATTTTCTTCAAGTGTCGAGAAGCAGTTGCGGGAGATGTACTGAGATCTGATCCGGTTTTCGTTTAACCAAAGCATTCAATTTATCATGCCGAATAACTGATTTTGGTCTCCCTCTTGGTTCACTTTTAAGGCTTTCATTTCCCGAATAAAATATTTGGAACCATATCTGAACAGTTGTATTGTCAACAGAATCGTTACCAAAAGACCGCTTGATGTTTCGTAGAGCTTCAATGGCAGAGTGACCCAACTTATATTCGTACAAGAAAATCATTCGGTATTGTTCAGTTGTCAACATTGTCACAAGAGCTGTGGGTATCAATCTTGGATAATAGTATTGTCTAAAAAGAGAAAGATAGTTAAGATTAAACACAAGCATATACATAGAAACTCATTAAAAATCTATTTATAAAGAACTCATAAGAAACCCATTCAAAATATGACATTTCATGTGAGACAACCTAATATATAAATGGATTTGTTTGACGGAAACTGAAAAAAGCCCCGCGTATATATATATATATATGTTTGCATGTGTGTGTGTCTTTTTCTCCCCACCATCGCGTGACAACCCCGATGTTAGTGTGTTTACGTACCCGTAATTTAGCAATCCGACAAAAGAACCGATAGAATATGTACTAGGTTTACAAAGAATAAGTCCGGGGGTCGATTTCTTCGAATAAAAGTGGGGCTCCAACATGGCATTCAATCAAATGATAATATAAATAGTATATATATACGCATATATATATATATA
>NC_068987.1:108735993-108736610 GCF_001194135.2 Octopus bimaculoides
ATATATATATATACATTTGTGTATGTACGTACGTACGTATGTATGTATGTATGTATGTATGTATGTATGTCTTACTACTTATGTATGCGTCATACTTTAACCTTGACCTCGGCAATTCCCATTTCCCAGCATTCATAATGAAGTTATGTAGAGGGATAGGGGTGTTTCGAAAAAATCTAATTATATTATTTTCACACTAAAAGACAAATACTATCATTTCATTTCATTAATTTTCACTGTGTTGAAAGAGTGTGTGGTTGTCTTTCGGAAAAATGTTATTATATATTTTCATACACGTTTTATAGATATTTTGTAATGAATACTTTCGTTTTATTAGATAAGATTGGCAATTTTGTTTCAACCAATGATGTTTTCGGCTGTATGCTTTGAACGATTGGTTAGCAGCTACGTGGTTTGAGTTCAGTCCCATTAAACGGCACCATAAGCAAGTATTATCCTGGGCTGACTGACGTCTCCATGAGTGAATTTTGTTGCCGAAAATAGTGTAGATACCCATATATGTGTATATATGTGTGTGTGTGCGTGAGTGTATATATATATATATATATATTTGTTTTGCAAGATTTTTGATTAATGTAATATAAAGGTGAAGCAAA
>NC_068987.1:108736841-108741326 GCF_001194135.2 Octopus bimaculoides
TATATATATATATATATATATATATATATATATATATTACTCTTACTCTCTTTTACTTGTTTCAGTCATTTGACTGCGGCCATACTGGAGCACCGCCTTTAGTCGAGCAAATCGACCCCAGGACTTATTCTTTGTAAGCCTAGTCCCTATTCTATCGGTTACTTTTCCCGAACCGCTAAGTTACGGGGACGTATACACACCAGCATCGGTTGTCAAGCGATGCTAGGGGAAGAAACACAGACACACAAACATATACAAACACACACACACACACACATGCGACGGGCTTCTTTCAGTTTCCGTCAACCAAATCCAATCACAAGGGTTTGGTCGGCCCGAGGCTATAGTAGAAGACACTTGCCCAAGGTGCCACGCAGTGGGACTGAACCCGAATCATGTGGTTCGTAAGCAAGCTACTTACCACACAGCCACATGCATACGTATGTGTGTGTTGATATAGAAGTATTTAAGATTAAACTGAAAACCACACCTTGTTGTGTCAGGGGACAGTCATTCTCCTTTAGTGCCTTATAATTTAACACACACACCAATAAAATTCCCACTCATTTCCTTCTTTAATTTTCTAAAATTTTCGTTACGTTTTGCAACCTTTCCAAGACGCAACGAAAAGTTTAGAAACATAAGGAAGGAAATGAGAGTAAATTTTACCGGTGAGTGTGTTAAATTATAAGGCACTGAAAGAGAATGACTCTCCCCAGACACAACAAAATATACTTCAACACACGAACTCACACAATCCGAAGACGAAATGAAAACCTACTACTTTTCAGTAATGTATATATTTATTAACAGCTTTTTAATATTCTCCCTAAGAGCCTGAGGAATCTCCACAAAGTAGATGTAGGCGTTTTTAAATCAAGGCTGAACCTCTTCTTGTCGAGAGTTCCAGATGAACCTACCTCACGGCAAGAGGTGCAAATGAAGGTTGCTACATCAAACTCTATTCTAGACCAAGTGCCATATATTAAAGAAAGATCTCAGTAATACCAGTGTAGCAAAATGTCAGTACTCCAGGATGGCCAGAGCTATGAGGTGAAACTACAAAAATATATATATATATATAGTAGAATACACTTGCCCAAGGGACTGAACACAGAACCAGGTGGTTCTTAAGCAAGCTACTTACCACACAGCCACTCCTACGCCTATGTTTAGTAATGTGTAATTTGCGTATTTTTCAACAATCTCAGTCTCGAAAATGGTTCTATGATGAAATTTCCAAATAGTATCGAAAGGAATGCCAAAACCTGGCATAAAATATATGACTTTTTAGCTGAGAAGGTGGTGGTGGTTACGAACTGTAATGGCTTGACTTGATAAGCAAAATATTCTATGGAAATATAAATACAGGAATATGTTCTTCTATGTACGACCATGAAATACATCTACAACTAGGTATACAAGAGACTAAATAGTATTTCTTCTAAATAACAAGATACAGACTAAAATAAGAGGAATTACACGCTGATGAAGATTACTGCCACAATGATATTAGAAATATATTCCCTCAGAATACCTTCAGAGTGTTAATAGCATTCACGCTTATCTAGAAGACGTTTCTGTTGGGAAATTAGTTATTCATTGGCAAAATTTACAGCGGTTAGTATTTTAGAACAAAAATAATAGGCAAAGAGATCCACTAGACAGGTTAAATTAGACCAGTTTCACTAAGTTGGTTAATAATGTTGCATTGAGAGTCTACGAAATCTATGCTGTACAGTGTATTTGGAATGATTTCATTGAAAAATTAGGGGTAGCAAAAAGATTTGTCGTGTAGAGGTATCTATTTTGACAAATCTCCAAATTTGAAATGATAGCAGCAGAGCAAGGATTTATTGCGAAAATGTTGAATATTGGGTATGTCCAGATTAGAAAATATTTGTTGTGGGAGCAATGCGACAGGAGAGAACGGAGCAGTGTAAAACATCTTCTTTATTGAATCCGAAGGTGCATGTGACATAGTTATGAATGAAGTATGCGAATTTAAGAAAAATATTCGGCATTTTAGATCTGGGATGTGATCACTTGAGTATTGCTGGTTTGTGGAATCTTTAGTGCAACATATTTGACCTCATGTCTCGGATGAAAAATATCCATGGCAGCAGCATCCTAACAACGAGGGAGACTACGGAGAGAAGAAGAGAGAGAAAGTGAGAGAGGGGGGAGAGAGACAGAGGAGGGAAACTGAGTGTCGTGTTATCATCCTCTTCAACCACGACGATAAATCCAGCAGAACAGATTTCACACACAAATATACACTCGTTCATACACATTCTCTGTGGAGAAAGGTGCCAAACTCTATGCGATCCTTACTCTAACTCACTTTCCCACGTATTCTGCAATTACTTTTACTCATGCTTTTGCTTAGATATATGTGGGTGGTGAACGTCTGGTCATCACTTCAGCTTGCGTCGATTTACTGTTAATTCAAAAGCTTTTAAATCTCTTATTCGTGACCTTCTTTCAGAGGGTTCATCAGTTTCAAATTCTGTATAAACAATTGTTTAAATCTACGTGGCCAACACTTTGAGCATTTGTAATGGTTTGCCTACTTCATTGCTAATAAAGCATACTTGATATCTCTCATGGTACGTGATTTTGTGGCCATCTTGTATATTTATTTCTTTATTGCTCACAGGGGGCTAAACATAGAGGAGACAAACAAGGACAGACAAGGGGACTAAGTCGATTACATCGATCCCAGTGATTAACTGGTAATCTTTTAATCGACCCCGAAAAATGAAAGGCAAATGTCGACCTCGGTGGAATTTGAACTCAGGACGTAATGGCAGACGAAATACCGCTAGGCATTTCGCCCGACGTGCTAACGTTTCTGCCAGCAATATCTGCACATGTATCATATATATTTTTCTACTTTATAATTTTATATTGGCACCATTCACATCTACACGATTAAACAATTATACTATATCAGGCCCCCAAACGGTGTTACTGCATCTAATATACAGAAGGCAGACTACTTCGCTTGCATTTCCGCAGACTACTTCGCTTGCATTTCCTCTTTCGTTTAAATTTATCCCTTTTATTCTCTGCTATCTACATCTCAAACATGAGTTCCAACCTCATGTTGATAGTCTAGCTTTTCTTACCGCTGGAACAACCATTTCACAAGTCTTTGAGTCTTTATTTACCTTTTCTTTCTCACCTGCATCGTCTTTCACTACCTTTTTCTACGCTTCTCTCTCTTCAATTTTTTTTTCCTTGACCTTACATGTCTTTCCATCTTTTCCGCGTATTCCTTTCTATTAGTGATTATTCCATACATCTTTTTTCCGTTTTGTATGCTTGTGTATTATCCTAAATATGTTACCTGCTACTCTAGCTTTCACATTTCCCCTTTTCCCCTTCTAATGAAAAAATGTAGCTGCTTTATACGATTTACTATTACCTTTTGGGTTTTGCCAATTCACAGGATATAGTTCTTCCCTCATTGTATATGCTTCTTTGTATCTTTGTATAATATGCTATTTAGTATCACTCACTAGCCGAATTTTCGAAACAACTGTAAGATCTATCTATATCTAGCAATTTTAATGTGTATATGTAATATGTCATACAATACGAATTACTGCCACGCATAATGAGCAAAGAGAAAGCTCTCATAGTAGCCAGTGGCACGTATATTCACAACATACACAAATACATGTATATCAAATGTCATACAATATAATTTATTGATTTATGAAATTATTACCGCCTGTAGAGGACGTGTCATAATTACCAAATGGAAACTCAGACAATCTCCAATCGCAAGAATCGAGAATTTCTCCAATGTTGACATGCCATTAAAGAAACACTCATAGATAGATAGATAGATAGATAGATAGATAGATAGATAGATAGATAGATAGATAGATAGATAGATAGATACATAAATAGCAAGATAGATACAGAGAGAGATTGATAAGTAGGTAGATGATAGATAGATACATACATGCACACAGAAAGATAAATAGTTAGACAGACAAACTGACAGACAGAAAGATAGATAGATAGATAGATAGAGAGAGAGAGAGATAGATAGAGAGAGAGAGAGAGAGATTGATAAGTAGGTAGATGATAGATAGATAGATACATACATACATACATACATACATACATACGTGCATACATATATACATACATGCGTACATACACAGAGAGATAAATAGTTAGACAGACAGACTGACAAGCAGGCAGGCAGGCAGGCAGGCAGGCAGGCAGGAAGACATGCACATTTCAGATTCATTACTCTTCGTCATATGTGAATTGTTTTATGAAATAGACTAAGTGCATAAGTGTGCACGTTGATAGATCTATGTACATAGATCTATGTACATGTATTCACACTTATATTGAACTATGATCTTCATTCTTTACATTGAGAATTACACAGTATACACATCTAAGTATATATATATATAAGAGTAAAAGGCAGACTGTATGACGCATGCGTACGAACAA
>NC_068987.1:108741336-108741849 GCF_001194135.2 Octopus bimaculoides
TGTATGTGTGTGTGCGTGTGTGTGTGTGTGTGTGTGTGCGCGCGTGTCAGTTTATCTGCCTGTCTATATGTATGCATGTACGTATCTATACATACACAGACATACAAGGCCATACAAGCAGCAAGATTGGTGTTACCCTTGGTATAATATATATCAACGTGTACTGAATTACGCAAAAATATAGTTAGATCAAAAGAAATTGGTTATATGTATCTATGTATGTGCGTGTGTGTCTGTATACATGTATGAGTGTGTGTATTTGCGTGCGTATGTGCGTATGAGCGTATGTGCTTGTGTATGTGTGAGCATATAAATGTGTGTGAATGCATGTTTTTAGACCATTATTAATTCCCCTTGTTGTGATAAATATATATATATATATATAGATTCCCATTGATCTCTATCTATACACATATTGCTATACGCAGAGGTATAGTATAGTGGAAGTACTCTGTGGTTTTATATATTGCACACATTCGTGTATATGAGGATATATACACAAGCTTTAATACA
>NC_068987.1:108742170-108743992 GCF_001194135.2 Octopus bimaculoides
TATACATATAGACGGAAAAATGGATAGAGAGAGAGGGGACGAGAGAAAGATAGAGGGAGAAATACAACAAGTATACAGATATACAAATATTTGAGGAAAAGGATGATAAATTGGGAAACAGTTAGATAGATAGATAGATAGATAGATAGATAGATAGATAGATAGATAGATAGATAGATAGATAGATAGATAGATAGGTAACTATATGTACATGACTCACAATAACCGACTACACGAATGTATAATAGATGGATATAGTGTCTATCTGGTTGCTACTGCTGTTGTTTGTGTGTGTCCGTGTGTGATTGTATATATGTGTATGTGTTTATCTCTATTTGTCTGTGTTTATGAGCTTGTGGGTATTTGTATGCAAACTATCGATAAAAGAGAAGAAATAGAAGAGTAGCCAGAGCGGAAATGAAATTATATGTGAAGATAAAACAATATAAAGAGTTGGCACTAAATAATTGGTCAGCGATTATAACGAGAGATAACATTATTGTTCGGTTGGAACCGTTATTACGCCGTCTTGTATCTAGTGAATCTCTACCGCTATTCTTCTCAATCACACACACATACATACACACATACACACATACACACATACACGCACAATCATACATATATTAATATTTACGCACAGAAGCATATATAAATAAACGTAAAAATAAACCTACGTATACATGTATATCTAACTGTGTTTATGTGTGCGTATGTATGTACGTATGTACGAATGTATATGTATATATGTGTGTGACTGTATCAAATGAAAAACATGCATGCATATTTTATGTATGTATATGTATATACGTGTATAGATATGTATATATCTATATTTATATCCATATATATATGTATCTATATATATACATATATATATGTATATATATATATATATATATGTATATATATACATATATATATATTTATATAGGCATTTATACAAACACACACGTATACGTAAGTATATCGTCATTTAACGTCGCACACGCACATTTTTCCGTAAACAGAGTGCTCAACACAATCTGTAAATCGACGTATATTTGCAGACATTTGGAGAATTATATGTAGAAATTCGTAGCATGGAATGACGCGGTCGCAAATGACTGACTACGACACTAATTAAAGTCTACATAACGCTTTGACTTACTTCTTTCTAATCCCTATTAATCACGTTAATATATCATGGCTCTTGATTGCGTTTGTGCCACCATACATATGTGTATGCTGGTGTGTGTGTGTGTATGAGTGTGTGTGTGTGCGTGCGTGCGTGTGCATAGACATACACTCTTATATTTGGTGGCTACTTGACAGAAGCACTTCTGTTTCAATATAAACAAAATGGAGGTCGTTGACAACCTAGTTGTGAATAGTATCTTTATGAGTTGAAACGGTATTCGCCTTTTTAAACTAACCACTGAATCACTAAGTAATATGTATCACATAATCTACTTTCTTAAGTATCGAGTAATGGAAGCCTTCTGAGGAACAAAGTCACAAATATATATTCTTTCTTTTACTCGTTTCAATCATTTGACTGCGGCCATGCTGGACAACCGCCTTAAAGGGTTATAGTCGGAGCAATCGACCCCAGGACATATTCTTTGTAAGCCCAGTACTTATTCTATCGGTCACTCTTGCCGAACCGCTAAGTTACGGGGACATAAATATATCAGTATCCGTTGTCAAGCGATGGGGAGAGGACAAACACAGATACGCACACATAAATACATACATAGCTATATATGCACACACATATATATACATACATACATACATTCATACATACATATACATATATATATATATATATATATATATA
>NC_068987.1:108744798-108746332 GCF_001194135.2 Octopus bimaculoides
TGTTAACTGCAGCTAGATAATATCGGTAGTGGTTTTAAGAATTTGAAATTTTCTGTTCAGCACATCTTGCTTAAAGAATAACGTAACTATACCACTCTTGGGAAATGAGGCTTCTCAAAACCAGAAAAGAGAAAGTTAATTCGAAGACTACAGATCCAATCCATCACTGGAACTGCAAAAATCTGTAAAATCTTCCAGAAGTTTATCATTTAAGTATATATGAGATTGTCTACATATGGAACTATATTCATGAGAACACATACATAAAAAAATACCCTGTTGATGTTGTTGAAATTCGAATGAAGGAAACTTGGATCTAGGTTAGAAACCTGTTCTATCTCTATTGGCAAGAAATCTTGAAATAAACTGAATAATGACATACATACATGCAAGCATACATACATACATACATACATACATACATACATACATACATACATACATACACACGTACATACATACATACATACATTCATACATACATACATACTTACATACATATATCTGTGGAAGACATCACGCATATGATTAGCAGCTTCCGAAAAATGTCAAGGTACAACCTCCCTATGCTAAATAACGTTGTCTCGAAAACAATATACAATAATTATCGGAAAAAGACTGTCCCGGAATAAATTCAGAGAATACACCTCTTGCTGAATACATACACAAACATCAAAATAAGGAATCCTAGTAGAACATTCCCATCAAATCATCTGTCAAGTGAAAACATACGAGGCCGGATATTGTTGTTTGCTCTAGTCATGAATAAGTATGTAATGTCAGAGATGTCAGCTTTCCTGATGATGTGGACATCTCATAGAAAATCAAAGAGCAGAAGAAGAATATTCACATATATACTCCCTTCGGTCATGAGTGACCATGAGATGCACCTAGAAAGTTGCTCTTTGAGGCACAAATCCGAGCAAGTTTGTTTATGGAAGACCAGTAGTCGCCCATGCATACCAGCCTCCCCTCTCCATACCACCGATGTTTGCTTTCCCTTGGATAACATACAGCTTGGCACCAATGACCTCCCAACTCATTTCTACGGCTGATTGAACTGGAGCAACGTGAAATGAAGTGTCTTGCTCAAGAACACAACACGCAGCCCGGTCCGAGGATCGCATTCATTACCTCATGATTGTAAGCCCGACGCTCTACCAACAATAATTGGTGCACTTGGTTTTGTAAGTAAATGTGTAATTAACAATATGGATCAGTTAGGGTTTTCAGAAAGAGAAATCAACCAACCAACTCAAAAGTTACACATACAGTCTGTAAGTGGAACAATAAAAGTATGCACGTCTTTCTCAAGTTTAAAATGTGACATTGCTTTTGTTATCTACATTCCAGCGACGGAGATTTGTATCTTTGTAGAAACGAATTCCTTCTTCAGAGGAAGAGTTTATATAATTAAAAACAGAATAGAGCATGCATAATATTTGTGTATGTGTGTGTATGTGTGTGTGTGTGTGTGTGAGTGTGTGTGTGTGTGAACACGGGAACATTCGTGGTAGTATTCAGTAACTTTCAG
>NC_068987.1:108746342-108752989 GCF_001194135.2 Octopus bimaculoides
TGTGTGTGTGTGTGTGTGTGTGTGTGTGTGTGTGTGTGTGTGAGTGTGTGTGTGTGTGAACACGGGAACATTCGTGGTAGTATTCAGTAACTTTCAGAGACGGGGTCGATATAACAAATACCAATATTGAAGAAGAATCGATTGATTCGACTCCATCCCAAAATAGTTTTGGCCTTGAGCCAAACGTTAGAAAATATATCAGACGATGCCTTCGAAATGATTCTTGTTGTTGATGATATTAATATTGATGCCGGTGTTTAATAAGCAGACACACGATCAAAGGCGTTCTACTCTTCACGATCTCGTTTTTCTGTCCTGTTGGCATTGCGTGTCTGTGACAATATTATCCAATATTTCTTTCCTTTCTTTTTTCCAAAACTCTCAGGTGTATTCCCTAGGATGATTTGGCTGCTATTTCTCACCAATAATAAACTGCAGCCAAATTTCTCTCTGATGTCTCTTATTAAAAGTGTATATGATATGCATAAATTTTGGATCACTATGGTTGACATTTTTATACGAGCTAATAACTTTTTAACATGAATCTAGGGTTAATGTAGCTGACATTATATGTACGTGGTTCTGAGTTCAATTTCACTAGGCGGCAATATAACGTCATTTCGACTGATGACGAGTGAGTGAAATTGGGACCATTACACCTGCCGGATCATTAGACTTGCCGGACCATTAGACCTGCCGGACCATTAGACCAGGCGGTCTAATAGTGCGATTCACTCAACGTTGTCCACTGCGTTTCAGTTAAAGCTACGGCTTTAATTAAATCTGTCCAGAGTTGCCTCTCCTCGGTATTTTCCATTGTTAACAGCTAAAGAACTAGAAATGTGTCTGGGAATCCGACAGGCGTGTATATATGCACGTGATAGGAGAGTTTAAAGCATATACCTGTCACCCTATTTCATAGGCACATAAGCACGCGACTCTTTCATCGGATGACCGTAATTAGTGAAACATTGCTCCTTGTTTGACTTGAAAAGTAGCTGCTTATCGCTCACAGATAGGCTAGGTTCCCAATGAGTGTGTTGGATTCATTGAAGAATTATGAAGGTATGTCTGAGATGAAAGGGAAGAAACGTGATGCATAATATCATTTTGTTAATAGGAGAGGTAAGCCACCGAGTTATTTTCGTTTCAGTTCGTTGGAACCGGCACAAGAGAAAGACATATCAGTGTTAAGAATTGTAAATCACTTAGAACTTTTTTCTTTATCTGTAGAAGCATAACAATCTGCTTCTCTCGATGTGGCCTAGTTGGCAATGCTTACATTAGAATAGTCATATCCTTGGTGTTTATGCCTCTCATTCAAAAGAGATTTGCAAGTTGAATTTTTTACTCTCGCTAGGCCCTAAGTAGGAGTAGGGATATTGATTTTACCATCCGCTGGGGTTGTTGTTCCTCTGAGTAGTTCTAAAGATCATGGCATGAAAAGTAATATCCACCAATCTGGACAAGTTGCTTGATTTCGGCACCTGTGGTTTTAAACTGGGTATAGATAAGTGCCTTGGTTGTAGCGTTCAATTCTGGAACCAATGTTTTCTAAGCAAGTAAATCTAGCATTAACTTTATGTGCATTAAAAAGTTTGAACTATCTACGTGAAGACGGCACGTGAGGCTTAACGGAGAAATATCTGTAGTCGTCTCCAAATTATGAGATGATCAATACAAGAATAATTTCTGCACTGGTTCTGTTTAGGCCCAGCATGCGTGCAGAATTCTTCATATAAAGAAACTTTTCTTTGAGGCCGTTGTATGCATGCATACGTTGCGGTGTTGCGTATGTTGGTGGTATAAATATGCTTATTCAGCAGAGAAAAAGTATATCGAGGACAATAACTCGGGAGCTTTCGTATGGGCCCATTATTGCAATTACTGAGAGTTTGCAAATGATGAACACCACACGCGCTTTTAAGCCAAAGTACAGAATGCTAAAAGATGGAGATCAAATATCCTTCTAGCTAAGTAAAACATTATGCAAAACAAGGAAATATAATCATGGTAAAATGGCTTTAAACATTGAATGAAAAAGAACTGAGAAAGTGAAGACAGTTTTACAAAATCAACAAGGATTTCAGTTTAGAAAATTTTCCATTTCTTATATATGTTCATATGGACGTTATACATTTTCTGTATGAATATGTATAAATATCCTCTAGGCAATGTTTGAAGATATTGTTAAAAAAACAATAGATGATCGGATAAATAATTGAGGCACACCAATTGGGAAATTGCAAATTTTAGATGTATATGTTGTATTATATTTCATGATTTTCAGTATGCTCAGGTGTTTTATATCGTTATTCTGAAAAAAGGATTCTTCGGTTCCTGTCGAATTTTCAATCGATAGCACTGAAACAAGAATAAAGAGATGTATTTCCCCTTTCATTAAAATACGTTTAAAATACAATAAAGATGCTGGATTCTTCTATGAAGAAGCGAGTGAATGCGCGTGATTTAATGTTTAGGATATTCGGCTGACAGTCGTAAGCTCGTGGGTTCGATTCTTGACGGCGCGTTATGTCATTGAGTAAGACGCTTCATTTCACGTTCCTCCAGTCCACTCAGCTAGTAAGAATTAGTTGTACCTGTAATCAAAAGGGCCAGCCTTGAACATTCTCCCTGAGAACTACGCTGAAGGTACGCATGTTTGTGAAGTGCTCAGGCACTTTCACAATAAATTCACCAGCAGGCTGATCCGGTGATCGGATCAACTGGTACAGTCGTCATCGTAACTACCCGAGAGCCAGTTGAAGAACAGAGAAGTGTGTTGGCGACCGAATAAACATTTCTTTCTACACTAGGCACAAGGACAAAATTTTGGGGGAAGGGGCCAGTCGATTAGATCAAACAATGTACGCATCTGGTACTTAATTTATCGACCCCGATAAGATGAAAGGCAAAGTTGACCTCAGCGGAATTTGAACTCAGACAGTAAAGACTGACTAAATACCGCAAAGCATTTCGCTCGGCGTGCTAACGTTTCTTATTTCTTTACTGCCTACAAGGGGTCACACACAGAGAGGACAATCAAGGACAGACAAACGGATTAAGTCGATTATATCGACCTTCAGGGCGTAACCGGTACTTATTTAATCGACCCCGAACGGATGAAAAGCAAAGTCGACCTCGGCGGAATTTGAACTCAGAATGTAGCGGCAGACGAGTTACCGCTAAGAATTTCGTCCGGCGTACTAACGTTTCTTATTTTTTTATTGCCCACAAGGGGCTAAACATAGAGGGGACAGACAAGGACAGACAGAGAGGTTAAGTCGATTACATCAACCCCAGTACAGTTGTAACTGGTGCTTATTTTATCGACCCCGAAAAGATGAAAGCGAAGTCGGCCTCGGCGGAATTTGAACTCAGAACGTAACGGCAGACTAAATACCGCTAAGCATTTTGCCTGGTGTGCTAACGTTTCTACCACCTCGCCGCCTTCGACTGAATAAACACTGGTAATTCGAATAAATTATATGGAATTGTCAAAAGAGAAAGAACACCACCTTGGACGATTGTCACAGACCATTTTCACCAGGGATTTAGTAATCTCAGCCCAAGAATTTAACCAGGCAACGGATTAGTTGTACTTTTCAAGTATGCAGTAATCCCTCGACTATTGCGGTTGTTACATTCCAAAAAAGCCCGCGATAGGTGAAAATCTGAGAAGTAGAATCAGTACTGGACGGTATTTTTTTTTTAATTTTTATAATTTGCGTATATTTATTTTTTATGACTGCAAAACAACACCACGGAGCTATGGACATAAGCTTAAATAATAAACCCCGATAGGTGAACCGCGAAGTGGCCTGAGATTACTGTATATGTTTTAGCATCGGAAGAGAAGATTTGCAATATCTCCGCTTTTGCTTTCCGAGTTCAAATCCAACTTAGAGTATCAATGAAACACAGTTAATTACGAATTCATTTCCTTCAACTCACAATTGGTCAGCAGGCCATAGTTAGGAAGATATTATAGATAAGCAGTAGTCAAACGGTAGATGAATTGAATGGAATTATTGTAATGTATTGCTTATTTTGTTTGTGAAGTTATGTATCTAAGTCGCCAGCCTGTGTGGCTCACGATTTTTAGGTTGTAAGTTAGAATCCTGAACAGAGCAAACGTAGAGCGTGTTTTGTCTTTCATGAAAAGACTTCATTTCACCTTCCTTCCGTATTTTCGGTTGCAAACGAGTACCAACCGAGTGCTGGTGCAACCATCTCCTCCTCAAACTGTCATATCCTCGAATGCTCCTATTAGCACCGTAACTTACACACTTTTCCCATATCGAAGTCAAGAGAAATTTCGATAAGCTGATTGTTACTATAAAATTCAATCCTCCGTTTATCAGCTACTGCTGCTAAGAGTGCGAATAAAAATCTACAAAAATATACGGAGTGGAACAGGTAGAATATTAGCCACAATAATTTTATAACTTACTAACCTTCATTGTGGCTATTCTTCGGGCCAAGCCATCTCAATGAAGTATACATTGTCGCGGGAAGTAAACTAAATGCTAACATCCTGAAGAATAGGTACGCTGAGAAGCGTTCGTTACGTAACGACTTGCATAATGAACTTCAGCAACTTAGGAAACGACTGTAGCTAATGTTCTGCTTGATCCATACTTTATACCGTTTGGAAGTATATATAAACATACATATATATGTATATGAGTATATATGCATACATACACACATGCATGCATACATACACACATGCACACATATACACACATATATTTATACGAACACATACACACACATATCCTAAATAGAGACGAAAACGATGCTGTATGAGATAGACTGGGTTGTTAAAGACTTCCTTATCATGAACCAATGGTAACCTTAATCCAAATATAAAGAATCTTCATCTACCTATTTGGTGTTGAGCATTCATTCTCATTGTTCGATATTTACGTACATATAAATATATAGAGGTATATAAATATGTATGTATATACGTATGTACGCAGTAAATTATAGTTCAATCAAACACTTATTTAGTTTGTTAGGGATAGCCTGTAGAATTGAGAATATGCATCTTTCTGTTTAAATGCGTGTGTGTACGGTGTGTGATGTTGAAATCAAGTGAATATACGAATGTCATTTTCGAAGGGTATTCTCAATCTATATTCATGTGTTGCTCAGCCCAGCGCAATCCTCATCAACAAGAAATATAATCGAAGGTATTTTCACTGCTTTCACCCTGTCTTATTTTTAATACATATTATGTAACACATTATTTTAGTAATAATAATAATAATAATAATAATAATAATAATAAAAGCGTAGTGAAATTCGCTGCTATTTCTAACAAATCGATCTACCACATACATGCGGCCTAGTTTACTCAAGGTTTTGTTTTCTTGTCGATTTTTTCATTTTACGCCCATTATCTCTCTGTGGTCGTTCCCGATGTTGCCAATCCAATTTTGCACCGAGAAACATCAGGGAACAATGCCACAAAAACATACACCAACTGGTACATTTCGTGGAAGATCAATACCAACAGATCGATCCTAAAACAACGATGTTCTACATTTCTACATAGAAACGTGAACGGAAATTGAAAAATGTCATCTTTTCCTCCCTCCCCCTCTTCCTCTCTCCTCTATCTTTCTTTCACTATATATATATATATATATATATATATATAGAAATATACATACATACAAACACATATATATATATATATATATATATATATATATATATATATATATATATATATATATATATACATACATAAACACATATATACACACATATACATATTTACATGCACACACATGTATATACGTATGAGTGTGAGTCTATGTGTAAATATAAATGTATACACGCACAGACATATTTATATTTATACATATATATATATATATATATGAATATATGTATATATACATACACATGTATGTACGTAAGTATATATATATATGGTATGTATATATGCATATATGTATGCATCTGTATCTGTATGTATGTATGCATGAATGTACGTAGGTGTGTATGTATGTGTGTAAGTATGTATGTATGTATGTATATATGTATTCATGTATATATGTATATATGTAAATAAGCATTAAGATGACTACACAAACCCAGCGGTGAAATCCAGTAACATAGTAAATATAAAGAAAAAGGAAAAAATGAAATTGGTAAAAAAAAATAAGGGATTAATTTATAAAACAAGGTGATGGTAAGAGGTGGGGGAGCTGATATTGATGTATATATGCACATTGGTACTTCTATTTCTACACACACACGTACACGCGCGCGTGTATGTGTATATGTATGCATTTGTATTTGTATATATTTGTATATATTTGTTCTGACAAACGTAAACACACACGCACACATTTACGCGCAGAGTTACACACCCACGTACAAAAACATGCACGCACGTAAAAAAACACATTCTCAAAAACAATCGTTCATGCGCACACTCCCACACGCATACACAGAGAAGCACACGCGCATAAACATTCACACACTTATATATACATAGAGAGAAAGAGCGAGAGTGGGAGAGAGTGACAGACAGAAAGACAGAAAAAAGAGAGACAAATTATACATGCTACATACATACGTTTAGATATGTATATATATATATATATATATATATATATATATAT